>NC_056747.1:717780386-717860684 GCF_019279795.1 Protopterus annectens
CTCCCCCCTTCTTGCATGACCTTGCCTTGTGGCTGCTCTACCTACATGCAGTTGGCTCATTCACTCTAAATTAATAGGATGTCGGCATTTTTGAACAGGTCAAGAGCCCTACAACTCATTTATAATTTGTGTCTGCACAGGCATCTCGGTCAGCCCTCCCATTTTCTGGCTAAAGCTGGGTGGTAAGGAGCAGGCCAGCTTGCTGGTCCTATATGTGGAGCAGCCTCCTCTCTCCCTCTGGGAGCACCCTACTCCTTCCTCAGCAGCTCTTTCAAGTTTTGCATTTACTGTCTTTGGAAGGAAAATGTGCCTGTGCACACTGAGTTCTCCTCTGCTTACAGTGTGATGCACAGGGTAGGCTGGGTTTCTACTGAGTGAAGTACCTAGTGTTCCCCCTAGGTGTTACCAGTGTGATGAGTCAGAACTTCCTGTCCTCCCCCCAGGATGGATGAGGTGGCAGACGTTCATCACTCCCATCCTCCCTGGCCAGTTCCTACAGACAGCTGAGCTATTAATGGAACTTGAGTCACCTGTGGTGTAGTCTTTATTTTCTTCCTCTATATCACTGAGGTGGCTAAGACCAGGACATTGCTGACTGCTACTGTGTGGACAGACACCATACAGGAGTTAGTAGACATGTGACCCCCCCCCCCCCCCCCCAACCAACACACATTGAGTCAAAGGAGATGCGTGGAATGTTTATCCATGCTGCGACAAAGGTTTGTGTGGCATGGGTACCTTTGAACATATGACAAGGGACACTTTAGGAAGTTATCAGACATCAGCCCTGCAGATCCTACGTCAGCTATTTGATATTATGGTGTTGCTGACCATCAGCTAGCTTTATGGACTTCTCCTCATTCAGTAGGACTACTGAACCAAAACAGGCTTCCTCAAACTCATTCCAACCCATGTTCAAAGCCATGAGGACATTTAGGTATCCTGAAGCCACATCATACAGCTGCTAAGGAGCAAAGACCTAGATTCTCAATCCCTTGTGGACACCCATTAATGTCTCAGGAAAGGGTATGCAGTGGGAATACTGGTGTATTTTCCTACTTCTGTGGTGACTCAGCTACTGCCCTGCCTCTCTGAAGACAATGCCCTACTTCCCCCAAGCTTCTTGTGGGAATCTGAAAATTAAAATGGGCGGGTTCCTCTCTGATAAATTATGTTTTAGCAGAGGAACCAGGCAGTGGTGTCTTTTCTCCCCTTTGTTATTTGCATTATATTTAGAACCATTGGCATAGAAAATAAGGGAATCAGAAATTCAAGGATATAATTGGTATGGTAGTCAAGAAAAGCTGGCTCTATTTGCAGATATTATTTTATACCCCGATAAAACCAGAAAATGATATTTCAGTATTGTGGAACATTTTGAGGCAAAAGTTTCAAATCTTTTTGGAATACAAATTTAATGAATCTAAAATAAAGACAATACCTGTAAATGATGTACCCCCACACGAATTGGTTCATCAATATCCATATTTATGGGGACATGATAAAATGAAGTACTTAGGAGTATGAATTAAAAGGGATTCCGGTGTGGCAGTTAAGGATATGTGGGAAGATACTAAAAAGGTGATATAGAAACTGAGAAATTGAAATTTGTGATATATGGATATGGATAGCAAGTTACAAGCAGTTAGTTTTCAGTCTCATTAGTTTTATACAGCAGTCAGACATATTTTTATGAACCAGAGGAGAAGTTGTGGATAGCAATTAATAAAGAGCTGAAGGATTTTATCTGGGAGGGGAAAACAGCAAAAGTCAAGCTGGATTCTTTCAGTAGAACAAGGTGGTTTGGGATTACCCGATTTGAAGTGGTATTTCAGAGCTACACAGTTAACATTCCTATACAAAGCATGGGCAGAAACCTGTAATTCAAAATGGAAAGGGATGACGATGAAACAAAGGGGGAAGCTCAAGAAACCATGAGAGACTGGGATGTTCAATGCAGATCTTTAAGGAGAATAACAATAACCATACAGAATATTATATTCATAAAGTATCAGAAAGTACTCTAAGAACTAAGCCAACATGGGAATGGAGAAAGGAGATTCTGCTGATAGGGATGATGCAATTAGGGATACAGACACTAGGCAAGAAGGGGCTGGAATTTATTTTAGAAAACTGGCAAAAGAACCAGGGTATTGGGAGCAAATAATTACAGAGGGAAAGGTAATAGAATGGGAAGAAGCGAAAAATTGATTTGGACCACAGGGTAAGGATTGCCATCCCTATCAAGGATTGATATCAGAGTACAGGCAAAGAGAAAGAAATAGGGGGATCCTAAGCGAAAGACCACGACTGGCAGAGTTTTTTAGTAAAATCTAGAAAAAGAAGCTGCTGTTAAAAAAATCAGTAATTAGTAGCGCATGCAAAATATTGCATGATAGCTATAATAATTAATCAGAGGAGGTCAGAAAGAATTGGGAAGAGAGATTGGATAAGCAATTCACAAAGAAACAATAGGGGATATATGTATGTCTCCCAAATATGCAACAGAGTCTAGAAGATTTAGGATATTTGCTTGGAAGTGTTTACATAGGTATTTTATATCCAAAGTAGACTCCAAAGAATTTTTCACAGGTAGACAGCAAATGTTGTAGGTGTGATGGGGAAGAAAGAGGTAATTGGGAACACATTCTGGGAGTGTAATGAGTTGGCAGACATTAGAGATTCCCTGCAGACTACTCTATCAGAGTTACTGGGTGAGTAAATTGGTGTAACTAAGGAAATTATTTTTTTGAGCTATGATACAGAATTGGAAATGCCTAGACATAGTAAGGCCTTGCTGAGTCTAATTATGGTGGCTGCCAAAAAAAAAACAATTACTAGAAAATGGAAATCAAAGTCTAAACCAACTCTAGTAGAAGTAGTGAAAATAGTAACAGAGATAAAACAACTGGAATTAGAATCTTTAGAAAATGGTAGGCATAACTTATATGGAAAAAATGGGAATTGTGGAAAGAATACATGCAGAGGAGAAACGAGGTTTAAAAGAAGGAAGGATTTGAATGAGCTTTGTAATGCTTGACTGACAATGACTGGATAGATTATGTGTGATGTATAATGTTTGGAACTAAAATTATTTCAATGTAGTTTGTTTTTGTAATGGATGCTTGGATCATTGACCTGCCCATCCACTGACTGATCCCAAATTTGGCACTCCAGCAAGGGAAATGCCTAGAGTCATGATGGCTATGGTCAAGCACACATCTAAGGCAGTGTGGCTGAGAAACACCATCTGTGTAGCCTGGATGGGGCTCACATTGAGTTTGTCCTGTGCTAAACGTTCAGCCTCTCTCTCGACTGTTATTTCATTTTCACAGATGTGACCATGCCCTGCATTGTTAACACTGGCTAGTGTGCTCTACAGAGATTTTTCCTGTGTTTTATATCTGTTATAAAGAAGGCATTTAGAACAGAACCATGAGACATGCTGCATCACAAATGACTACAGCAATGTGAGATGAGCAGAGACAAGTGTTTTGACCTGCAGATGTACACTCTACCAGTTCTCACTTTTGAAAGTCGTTTTAGCCAATAAGCACCTGTAGTTTGCATCAAGTGGTGGGGCAGCCACAGTGGTGCAGCGGTTAGCGTTGCTGCCTCACAGCCAGAGGTTCTCTGGTTCAATCCGTGGCTGGGGTGCCTTCTGTGCGGAGTCTGCATATCCTCCCTGTGGTCACGTGGGTTTCCTTCGGGTGCTCCGGTTTCCTCTCACATCCCAAAGACATGCTGTATGTGGATTGGACACTCTAAATTGGCCCTAGGCATGAGTGCGTGCATGTGTGTGCCTTCTGTGGAAGGTTGGGCACTGGGCTGGCAACTCAACACCATAAAGCTCCACTGCTAATCATGAGTGGACAGGTGATCCACTGTGCTGACCCCTAACCAGGAAAAAGCCAAAAGAAGAAGAAGAAGTTTGCATTAAGTGGTGCTAGCCAACCCTTTTGTATTAACACTATTCTCTTATCTCTTGTTAGTGTTTCCTCTGTACCTCACTACCTTTTAACATACAACTCTTTCTGCTTATTCTCTGTATCCTGTATAATAGTTTGTGCATCCCAGCTACACAAATAATTCTTCTTAGAATTTACTCCTCCTATCCTGCTATAAAAACAACACATTTTATAATTTACTCAGTCAGTTCCCTATAGTTTCTTCTGTTTAAATCACCAGTATTTGGACAAGATGGAAAGTCTGCCTGCCTCTTTCCTCTCTGTTGCTAGCCTTGCAGCACTACATTTCCTAAGGCAGTGGTGTATCAACTTCCTCATGCTCAAACGTAATGAACTCTTGCTCAGCATAAACAATTTTAGGAGAGGTGTAAATACTTAACTAGTCTTGGGGCTTCCCTCCCACAAATACCCTATGGGCAGCAGGCTCCATCATTACAGCCGAATCCAAATCACACTAAATTGACATGCTGAGGCTGTAAAAAATTTATACCAAAGCTTTCCAGAACCAAGAACACCAGGTCTTACTGAAAATCAGATACTTTATCTCCCTTTTGTAGTCCTTCAACAAAGAGTTACCTTGAGTCAAACTACTTCAAATCTGTCACACTTAACCACTGCAGTAACAAAAAATGTTCTAGTGATATGTTACTGTATAGTTAGCTAACAGATCAAAGAAGAAAATAGCTACCACACAAAATGCCAACAAATAACCACAGCAATAGGGCACTAGGAAGCGCCAGAGAAAAAGGGGTTGTAATCCAAGTACAGAAGACTTCGCTGATTCCAAAAACAACTTTATTAATGCTTAACTGTTACCACTACATTTTCATTCTATCTAAAAAGACTTCATTAAATAACAATATACTCAAACTTCTTCCTTTAAATACCCTAATTCCTCTTAGTACTTACTATAAAATTGCTTAATTACACATTCATTTACACACATTCTACCCAAGTTGACTAATCATAACTAAATATCGCAAATAAATATTAGAAAATCTTAAAATATCCCAGAAAAGACAGTGTTAAAAATGTACCGCTGTTCTTAGAATATTGTTACATTTCTTAAAACACTTTAAAGTTATTCACTTTATTCATAAACAATAAAATATATAAATACAGTCCTATAAACCATTAAACTGAAAATAAATCAACAGTGCCATCTCGTGGAATAATATTACCAATACATTCTTATATCAAAATGTCAGCAGGAAAATTGTATGAATAAAATAGAATAAATTAAAATAAAATAAAATGAAGTGAAATGTAGGGCCAACACATAAAAATAAGACAATCTAAATAACTTTGTAAACATGGAAGATAATATGTCAGTTAAAATACATATTATTTAAAAGACTTAAAATCAGAATACAGCTTTTTATTCAAAGTCTCTCAGCTCTTAATTTTAAGATGGGGGCAAAGGAAATGTTTTCATTTAGTTCAGGTGGTCTATTGATTTCTAAAATCAATTGCCAGTAGACTTCCCTATACTCTGTTTTAGTCCCCTATGCCCCCCCAAGGATCTTGCATCACTACCTCCAAGACAAAAAAAGTAAAACTAGCTTGGATGCAACTTAGGGTGTGTTTATATAGTGCATTTCATACTTCCTTATTCTGAATTCTTTTTTTTTTTTTCAGTTTGCGTTTCACCTTTCCTATATAAAATGCATCACATTTTTTGCACTGGGCTAAATACACCACCCCTATACTTTTACAATTTGTATAAGTCACTGCATCAATGTATCTATCCCTTGCCACAATAAATGCTGACTCACTATTCATTATAAAGGGGCACTGTAACAGTTAAGCATTAATAAAGCTGTTTTTTTGGAATCTCCAAAGTCTTCTGTATTTGGCTTACAACACTTTCTTTCTCTGGCGCTTCTTAGTGCCCAATTGCTGTGGTAGCATAATTAGGCACACAGATTTGACACTCATGAGAAAAGTATGATGTTATCTTTTGGGTGCCAGTATCTCAGATGGCACTGGAGCCCTAAGGACTCTTTCACCTGATAAATATGACTGTGACGTGGTAGTTCTGCATGTTGAGATGAATAACTTAAGACAGAATACCCAAAGGGGTGTGCTGAGAGACATGTCGTAACTTTTCATGCATGTGACAAATGCAGACAAGACAATGGTCCTGAGTGGAATTCTTCCTTCACCTCAAATGATGCATAGGTACAACGAAAACATAATTTGTTACAGTTGGCCAAATAGTTGATGTCATTTCAGGGGGATATTTTATGTGTCCTTATGGGTTAAGATGCTCAACTGTGTAACTTGCTTTGCTAAGGATGGCCTGCATCTCTCTTTCTAAGGCTTCTTGGTGTCCCCCTAGCACCTTTTTTGTCAGAGCCCAGTTAATGGACATTCCAGTGCAACAAGCACACAGAACCCAAATGTAGATCACATTAAGGTGGCTGTCTTCAATGCCAGGCATTCTCAACAACAAACTGCCCATTCATGAGGTTATCCTGCATTTGGAAAATATCCTTGCTTGTGTAATTATTGAAACTAAGTTTTATTGCAAAGAAAGCACACCTCCATAGCTGGGTTTTGCTTCTTTCATCTCTTTAGGCCCAATGGAAACTGCGGTAGCATATCTATATTTGTGAAGGACTGTATTGCCTCTATGCAGATTCCTAGGAACCTACAAACAGAACTCACTGAACTTCAAATCACTCCAGACAGGACAAATTATCAACTCATAGCCTGTTATAGGATATCCTCCATGTTCCCCTGCTAATCACCTAAGATTCTTCAATATACTTTATCTTTCTATCAACAAAAAAAAATATTATATTGGGTGATTTTAACTACCCATCAATAAACTAGACCACCTGTATCTCCAATATAGGGTATGCTCAGATGTTCATAGACTTAGTAAACAAAAAGTACCTTGAGCCGATTGTAAATAAACCTACCAGAGGACATGATATTCTTGACCTTGTTGGCAGAAATATAGCTGCCTCATGTACTACTCCTCTGGTATCCCCTTCCCCATTTGAGTTGGAACACAAACTCGTAATGTTCAACTTCAAAATACTCACAAAGGAAATATCTCCGAATTCAAATATTACACACATGTGAACCTCATCCTATTCCAGGATGAGATGTCAACATTCTGTAGTGATTGCACTTGCCCCATCTTGAACACAGACGCTAACCTCAGCAAGGAATCCTACTCAGTTTACATAAATGCATCAAAGTGGCAGTCCCTACTAGAGCTAAATATTATGGGAAGCTCAAAAACACACCACCCTTTACAACAGGAAGAAGAAACTCCTTAAATTGTACAGCAGATTTAAAACTTCTCACATTAAGGAGAGTATTGAAATGCTGAAATCTGGCATCAGTAGCTAAAGATCCTTTAGTTATGTTAGGAAACAAAGGAAGAATACCCTGCATTGCTCTGAACTTATTCAAGATGGCATCTCTCATTTAGACCCAAATAACATTGCCAATGCACCAACTTCACCCTCAAGGCTACTATCCAAAGTCCACAAATCCCAGAATCTCTTATCTCCCATTTTATTACTAAGGAACAAGTACTAAAGGCACTGAAAATTACCAAAAAATACTTTCTGATAATATACCTGGATGCTTTATAAGTAGTATCAAACATGCCCTTTGTGACCCATTCCATAAACTGTTTAAAAGTGATTTGTTAAATATCTTACCTTGTCATCTGAAAATGATTGCTGGCAGTAGCACTTCTTCAACAGAATGATCTGTTTGTTGTAAAATCCTGTTTTGTTGTGTGTGTTATAGTACGTTGTCAATCTGCCTACAGTTTTTCTTATTAGTTGAACTGTGACATCTTCATAGGTTCATAGGTTCATACTAGGCTATCTGCCCTAGGGCATTTATAAGCCTAGCCAGAGTGTGTTTGGCGTTCGCCACCCATTTTAAATTAAATTTGCTATGCCCTTTTTTGAGGTTAGTATACTGTGCCTCTGTCTAACAGTGACACAGAAGTGATACCCGGGGTAAACCTACGATCCCCCATCCACTCATCAAGATTCCTCTTGAAGAGAGTCAATGAGGGACTCTGCCTAACCTGGACTGGGATTTTATTCCAGAGTGAAGGGAGCCTCTGGGTTATGAATCTGTCCCTTCAGCATGTCCTATTTATTTCAGTGCTGAGGTTCAAGTCTCTCGAGCACGTAGCTTGATGGGATTTGGATTTTCTGAGGTGCAGCATGTCCATTAATTCCGGGTTGGACATGGCTTTATACGTCAGGCACAGATCGCCTCTGAGCAGGCGGTATGCCACTGAGTAGAGCTGGAGTTTCTTTAACCGGGCAGCATATGGCATCTGTTTGAGCCCTTTGATCCTCTTGGTGAGGTACTTTTGGTCTTTCCAGTTGCTGCAAGTGTCTGGTAAGGTACATCCCAAAAGGGGCATTGTACTCAATTATGGGCCTGATGAGGGATGAGTAAAGAGGCACGATGACCTCCCTGATCTAGATGTGAATCCCTTCATGATTAGGTGGGCTATATAAAATGTTTTTCTAACCACTTTGGCCACGTGGTTGTCAAATGAGAGATTGCTATCAACTTGGGTCCCCAGGTCCCTAATTACTTCTTCTGTACTAATGGATTACCACTTATGTGGTAATTTGTGGGCACTTTGTTTTGCCAAAGGGGATGACTATACACTTTTTGGTGTTTAGCTTGAGGCCATGGCTCTGGCACCAGTTGTCTGTTTCTATGAGGCCCTTTTGGAGGATGCTTGTGTCGGCTGGAGAATCGATTATGGCACCCAGTTTGCAGTCATCTGCGAACTTGGTCAGCCACAGTCCTTCCGTGTTGGCCTGTACCTCTGATAAATATATATCGAACAAGAGAGGTCCCAGGACTGAGCCTTGTGGGACGCCAGTTGTAACTGGTTTGGAGTCTGACATGGCTCCAGCAATTCTAACCATGTGGGTTCTGTCCTTGAGCCAGTTTGCAACCCATCTAGTGACATAGGGGTTTATATTTAAGCTGGTGAGCTTATCTATAATGCCCGAGTGGGGTATTGTATCGAAGGCTTTTGCAAGGTCCAGGTAGGCTGTGTGGACCACCTTCCCCTCATCAATGGCCTTGGTGACTGTTTCAAAGAAATCAACCAGGTTTAAGAGGCAGGATCTGCCCTTAACAAAGCCGAACTGGGTAGGATCCAGTGTCTGTAGGTCCCCAATATCTTTATTTATAAGGTCCATGATGATCATTTCCATAGCTTTGCAGACCAAGCTAGTCAGGCTTATGGGGCAATAGTTTCCAGGATCCATTGAGGCACCACCTTTGTGGAGAGGGACCACCATTGCTGTACGCCACTCTTTGGGTACATATCCTGTAGTAAGGCTGAGATTGAACAGAAGTTTTATGTTTGGGTTTAGCTCTTCTTGGAGTTCATGTAGGACGCAGCCCGGGACACCGTCTGGTCCCATTGATGCTGTGTTTTTTGCTTTGGAGAGGGCAGCTCTTACCTGAGCATCTGAGATGTCAGGGGGGCAGCACTCTGCTGGGATAGATATTTGCCCTTTGGTGGGAGGGGAGAAGTTTGCGCTGAACCTGTCAGCTAGGATGTTGGCAATGTCTGTGGGTTCGGTGTATTTTTTGTCATTTTGGACTAATTCTGAGCATATCTGGGAATTCCCATCCAGGTTCCTAACATAACTAAAGAAAGCCTTGTGATTATCCTTAGTGTCCGGTGCAATTTTTCTCTCGAAGCTGGCCTTAGACAATTTTATGAGTGCCCGTAGTTTTTTGCTAATACTGATCAGAGATGCCTTCCCTTTTTGGGATTTTGCTCTATCATGTAGTAGCTTCCTCCTTCTATTGTATAGTTTGTTTATGACTGGGGTCCATCAGACAGGATGTCTGCCTTTGGAGGATTGGGTCTTGGTTTTATTTGGGATTGCATGATCCATGCATTCCTGAAGGTGATCATAGAATGCGTTTATAAAGGATTCTGCGGTCTGGGCCATATTTTCCACAGGCCCGGGGGCTTTGAAGGATTCCACCTCGGTTTTGAGGAGTGTGAAATTTGCTTTAGAGAAGTTTTTCACTGTGGTTTTCTGGGCAGGGTTTGGGGTCGGGATGTGAATATCCAGTGAGATTAGTTTATGGCCTGATCTTACCAGTGAGGGATACACTTCTGGTCTGGAGCATAGAGTCCCCATGTTGGTGATGATCAGGTCCAGTATGTTTTCCCCTCTTGTGGGAGTGGTAACAAGTTGTTCCATAGCATTTGAGTTTATAAATTCTAGGAACCTTTGGGCTAGGGTGTTGGAGCTAGAGTAATGCTCCCAGTCTATGTTTGGGTAGTTGAAGTCGCCCAATATAATGGTGTTTGGAGAGACCTTCATATTTTCCAGTGTTCTCAGGAAGGCCGAGTGGAGTTCCTGGGTTTGGGAGGGTGGTCTGTAGCAGGCTATAAACTGGAAGGTAGTTTTACCCACTGTTAGTTGCACATGGATAGTCTCTGATGCTTGCTGTGCCACCAACCTGGAGGTGTGGGTATCTTTGACGAATATTGATACTCCCCCTCCTTTTGTGGTTTGGTCCAAGTTTTGGGGCCGAAAAGCATGGTATGAGGTATCACCTGGTAGTGCTGGGGTGCTCTCGGGAGCCTTGAACCAGGTTTCTGTTACTGCACAGATATCGATGTTCTCCATGCTAAGGAGAGTTTCGAGTGCATGCATCTTGAGGTTTAGACTTCTGGCGTTGAGTAGCATTACTCTTAGTTTCTTATCCCTTGTGATACCTATGAAGGTGGGTTTGTCTTTTGAGCCTTGCCTAAAAAAGACACTATGGGGGTAGCAAGAGCCTTTGCCAATATCCGAAAGCCCAGGGGTGATAGGTGCAAGCCGTCCCTAGCGAAGCATCGTGGCTTGTCGAGCATGTCATCCCAGGCTGACAGGCATTGGATCCCCTTTGAATGACATCAATACTTAAGCCAATTGTTGAAATTGATCATCTTATCTTCATATTGCGGCATCATTCTTGGTGAGGGTAAGATGCTACTCAAGGTCAGGGTCATACCGGCCTGGGCTACATGCTCAGAGAGCTCCTCTATGTCTCTTTTCATGTAGTCCAGGGAGGTACGTCTCAGGTCATTCACACCAGCATGGACAATGACTGAGTCATATTTGTACTTGCCTTGCAGTGACCTGAGTGCTTGTGTTATGTGGCGGATCCTAGCACCCGACAGGCAGCTCACCGTGACCTTCTCCTTGTTCAGCCTGGTGAGCGGGACATCAGTGTGCCTAATGATAGTCACCTATTACAAGTGTATCAGGTGTGTTTTTTAGCTTTAAGGGCTGTGACTGTTCGGCACACTGGCTTTGTGAGCTATGTGTTGCACGTGTTTTGTTTTGGGGTAGCAGTTGCTTGGGTGTCTGCTTTGGAGGTCTCTGCTGCTTAGGCAGATTTTTATTTAGAGCCTCCGAGTATGTTTTTGTGTGTTTATGTGTTTGGTTTGCTGTTGTGGTTGGTCTATGTGAGACTGGAATTGTAGTAAGTGTGGTTTCCTTTTCCTCCTGACTGGTTATGCCAGTACTGAGTTGAGAGAGCTTAGCCTCCAGTTTGACTATATGGTTGCATCTCTCACATGTGTTGGAATTTGTTGGGAGGAGGAGAGGGTTGACTGTGTACATGAGGCAGTTGTAACATTGCCTCAAGATTCCCAGATTCACCAGCTGGACCGGAGAGGAGATTGACAACTGACCTTTGGACATGCTAGAATAGTATTGGGAATTCCTTTATAATTGAAAAAAAAGGGCCAGTGGGGAACAAGGTACTCAAGGGGAGTTTGTGAGGGTGTAGTGCTTTTAATTTTTTAATGCTGACCTATATAACTGCTTTAGTGAGCAAGTGCCAGGTAACTTAAATGCAATGTGCTACAGGTAACTTAAATGCAAAAACGACAAACAGTAACTTTCATTCAAGTAAAACAAGGAAATAAGTACAGTAAGCAATGCAGATATCACTAGGGATCCACAGAAGCACTGAAAAGCCGTGTTTTAGGTGGAATTAGCATTTCAGGGAAATAACAAGCAAACAAACAACAAGCATACAAACAAAGCTAGATTCAGCAGGCATGGATCTAGTCTATGCTACAGCAAACAAGGTGTACCAATTTCAGTAAGAAACAGTTCAAATATGCAGGCACTATAAGCCTTTAACCAGAAATTCCCATCTCAGAAGGGCAGAGTCCAGCCTCTCCTCCCACAAGAGTGCAGACCACGAACCCTCTTAATGTAAAATAACTGGCCTGAAGCCCAAGTGCTTAAACCAGAACTAATACACTTTTAGAATAACAGACACTAAGCCCTCAATCAGCAGTTCCCAACTTAGAAGGATGTAAGCTACCTGTCCTGCCACCACAGTGCAGGCCACAAACCTTCCTAATGTAAAACAATTGGTCTGAAGCCCAAGTGCTTAATCCAAAAGACTTAGAATGATAGCTACACTTTAATCAAGTTACTACCAAGCAGTAATAAATACAATTGAATACTTTAAAGAATGCCTGGATTAGTGCTCAAGTTATACAAACAAAGCTAGATTCAGCAGGTCTGGATCTAGTCTATGCTACAGCAAACAAGGTGTACCAATTTCAGTAAGAAGCAGTTCAAATATGCAGGCACTATAAGCCTTTAATCAGAAATTCCCAGCTCAGAAGGGCAGAGTCCAGCCTGTCCTCCCACAAGAGCGCAGACCACAAACCCTCTTAATGTAAAATAACTGGCCTGAAGCCCAAGTACTTAAACCAGAATTAATACACTTTTAGAATAACAGACACTGAGCCCCCAATCAGCAGTTCCCAACTTAGAAGGATGTAAGCTACCTGTCCTGCCACCACAGTGCAGGCCGCAAACCTTCCTAATGTAAAACAACTGGTCTGAAGCCCAAGTGCTTAATCCAAAAGACTTAGAATGATAGCTACACTTTAATCAAGTTACTACCAAGCAGTAATAAATACAATTGAATACTTTAAAGAATGCCTGGATTAGTGCTCAAGTTATACAAACAAAGCTATATTCAGCAGGCCTGGATCTAGTCTATGCTACAGCAAACAAGGTGTACCAGTTTCAGTAAGAAGCAGTTCAAATATGCAGGCACTATAAGCCTTTAACCAGAAATTCCCAGCTCAGAAGGGCAGAGTCCAGCATCTCCTCCCACAAGAGTGCAGACCACGAACCCTCTTAATGTAAAATAACTGGCCCGAAGCCCAAGTGCTTTAACCAGAATTAATACACTTTTAGAATAACAGACACTGAGCCCTCAATCAGCAGTTCCCAACTTAGAAGGATGTACGCTACCTGTCCTGCCACTACAGTGCAGACCACAAACCTTCTTAATGTAAAACAACTGGTCTGAAGCCCAAGTGCTTAAACTAAAAGGCTTAGAATGAGTTACACCAAGCAATAATAAATACAACTGAGTACTTTTAAGATGATGCAAAAGCAAAATAAAGTAGGAAGAAACACAGATACAGTAAAAGCAGATAATTTTTTTTTTTTTTGAGTGAGCAAATGAGATGGGCCCAGGAGGAGTATCCAAGTGCAAATTTAAAAGAGGGGTGGGCAGTTTCAAAGCCACCAAGATTAACACCAAGACAAAAACAGGGAGGATGGCTGGGGACCTACTGAAAAAACAGTCAACTTCCAGCTAGATATTGCTCAATGCAACACAAACAAATTACTTTAAATTGTGTATTATTTGATAAAAGTGCAGATAAAAATCTACTTAACTCCACTCATGTAGGTCTCAGTTGGCCAAAGCTCACAGTTTAAACAGAAAACAATTCACTGTACCACTTGTATAAGACAGAAACCGAATAACAATGAGGTAAACTACCCCACTTATCACTGGCTATGCAGGTTTTTTAACAAGCCTTAACTGAAAATACCACTTGTATAAGACCTACTGAAAAAACAGTCAACTTACAGCTAGATATTGCTCAGTGCAACACAAACAAATTACTTTAAATCATGTATTATTTGATAAAAGTGCAGATAAAAATCTACTTAACTCCACTCATGTAGGTCTCAGTTGGCCAAAGCTCACAGTTTAAACAGAAAACAATTCACTGTACCACTTGTATAAGACAGAAACTGAATAACAATGAGGTAAACTACCCCCACTTATCACTGGCTATGCAGGTTTTTTAACAAGCCTTAACTGAAAATACCACTTGTATAAGACCTACTGAAAAAACAGTCAGCTTCCAGCTAGATATTGTTCAATGCAACACAAACAAATTACTGTAAATCGTGTATTATTTGATAAAAGTGCAGATAAAAATCTATTTAACTCCACTCCTGTAGGTCTCAGTTGGCCAACGCTCATAGTTTAAACAGAAAACAATTCACTGTACCACTTGTATAAGACAGAAACCGAATAACAATGAGGTAAACTACCCCCACTTATCACTGGCTATGCAGGTTTTTTAACAAGCCTTAACTGAAAATACCACTTGTATAAGACCTACTGAAAAAAACAGTCAACTTCCAGCTAGATATTGCTCAATGCAACACAAACAAATTACTTTAAATCATGTATTATTTGATAAAAGTGCAGATAAAATCTACTTAACTCCACTCATGTAGGTCTCAGTTGGCCAAAGCTCACAGTTTAAACAGAAAACAATTCACTGTACCACTTGTATAAGACAGAAACCGAATAACAATGAGGTAAACTACCCCCATTTATCACTGGCTATGCAGGTTTTTTTAACAAGCCTTAACTGAAAATACCACTTGTATAAGACCTACTGAAAAAACAGTCAACTTCCAGCTAGATATTGCTCAATGCAACACAAACAAATTACTTTAAATCATGTATTATTTGATAAAAGTGCAGATAAAAATCTACTTAACTCCACTCATGTAGGTCTCAGTTGGCCAAAGCTCACAGTTTAAACAGAAAACAATTCACTGTACCACTTGTATAAGACAGAAACCGAATAACAATGAGGTAAACTACCCCCACTTATCACTGGCTATGCAGGTTTTTTAACAAGCCTTAACTGAAAATACCACTTGTATAAGACCTACTGAAAAAAACAGTGAACCTCTAGCTAGATATTGCTCAATGCAACACAAAGAAATTACTTTAAATTGTGTATTATTTGATAAAAGTGCAGATAAAAATCTACTTAACTCCACTCATGTAAGTCTCAATTGGCCAAAGCTCACAGTTTAAACTGAAAACAGTTCACTGTACCACTTGTATAAGACAGAAACCGAATAACAATGAGGTAAACTGCCCCCACTTATCACTGGCTAAAGTGGCTATGCAGGTTTTTTTAACAAGCCTGAACTGAAAATACCACTTGTATAAGACCTACTGAAAAAACAGTCAACTTCCAGCTAGACATTGCTCAATGCAACACAAACAAATTACTTTAAATCGTGTATTATTTGATAAAAGTGCAGATAAAAATCTACATAGCTCCACTCATGCAGGTCTCAGTTGGCCAAAGCTCACAGTTTAAACAGAAAACAATTCACTGTACCACTTGTATAATTCAGAAACCGAATAACAATGAGGTAAACTACCCCCACTTTTCATTGGCTATGCAGGTTTTTTAACAAGTCTTAACTGAAAATACCACTTGTATAAGACCTACTGAAAAAACAGTCAACTTCCAGCTAGATATTTCTCAATGCAACACAAACAAATTACTTTAAATCGTGTATTATTTGATAAAAGTGCAGATAAAAATCTACTTAGCTCCACTCATGCAGGTCTCAGTTGGCCAAAACTCACAGTTTAAACAGAAAACAATTTGATGTACCACTTGTATAAGCTTAGTAGTGATTCCTGTATATGTGACAGCATGCAATGGTCAAGTTCAAGTGAAGAATCTGATGGCAGTTTGTCATGTAGCACTGAATCAAATTCTGAGGTTGAATCTGTAGCTGCAAGCATTTTAAATCCTTAGTAGGATGATCCTTATGAGTCACAGTGTAGTGAAAGCTCACAAAGTG
This sequence comes from Protopterus annectens, assembly GCF_019279795.1. Taxonomy (NCBI): domain Eukaryota; kingdom Metazoa; phylum Chordata; order Ceratodontiformes; family Protopteridae; genus Protopterus; species Protopterus annectens. The sequence goes on from NC_056747.1 coordinate 717,796,342, forward strand.
AACAGTATGAGGATGACAGACAGCTGTGGCCTCCCCATACTGCAGTTTGCGGCATGTAAGAACTCATGAATGATGTTATGATTTATTTCCTTTCATATATTACATTTTTGAAAGTTAAATTTTTAATTGAGCTTAATGTATCCTGCTCCAGTGCTGTAATACATTTATGTCAGTGTGTCTGACAGATAGCTTTTGCAAGTATTTAGACAGTATGACAGTAACAGGTAATGAAGGTGTTACATATTGTAGGTGAATTTCTTGAATTTCAAATGTTACCTGCAGTTTGAGTTATGTTCAAGTGTTTCCTGAATGCAATCTTTTCTGTTGACGTGCTTCCATGAATGAATGATGTATTTGAATGATATGTCTTACTTCTGATATATATGTATGTTAAAGAAGTGAGTACATGTGCATGGCTTTCTTCATAATGCTTCTACTGTTATGGGGAAAGGGAAAATAATGTGCCATTTTGTGCGTCATTTATTGTGCTTGGGATATAAAGGTATGGAACAGTACATTTAGTGTTTCTGTTGCTTACAATTCATTATTGATTTCATGTGGAGCAGTGGTAGCCTGCAAAGTGATGCAATAAATAAAGGAATGAATCCAAAGTCGTGCATTATTCCTTACAGAGTACTGTTTGTGGGGCCTGTGAACATCATGCTGACTACTGTTGCTGTAGTTATTGGCATCAGGTTACGTAGTGTGAACTGCTATTACTGTGTCTTACAATGCATCCACAAAGACTTTAAAAAAAAAAAAGTAAAAAGTCATGGACCTTCAGAAGCCGTATAGCTGAAACACTTGATCTCCTTAAGGGGTCATTTGCATATATCCCTTGGGCCTCTATTACAGGAGAATGAAGGTATCACACAGTGTAAACTCCAGCTCAGTTAGGTTTTTCTTGTAGTTTTTACTTCTGGTAAATGACATGGGTTACAAGCTGTCGTGTGCTTCAGGACAGGAATGCAAGGCTAACTCTGGAGATATACATGTGCATCTGTGTGTGTGGGTCTGTCTTTGTGGACGTTACACAGCGCAAGTAAATATCATTGTGTTTTCATTTATAACAAAGTTGCTTCACAACTGCTTCTGATGGTTGTTCACAGTCCATGTAATTATGAAGATGCAACTAAGATGTGACCATAAGCTTACCTGACACCTTCCATGTAACCACAAAGTGACAACTAGCTTAGTCCTCATTTGTTAACACTTGCAAATGTGTTTGCATGTACATGTTTTAGCTACATGCATAAGTCTGTCTTTCTCTCTATATGTATACATGTATACCTCTGTGTGTCCTTATGTATGTCTGTGTGTGTGTGTGTGTATATATATATATATATAGGTTCATAGGTTCATAGGTTTATACTAGGCTATCTGCCCTAAGGCATTTATAAGCCTAGCCCAAATTATTGTGGCTTACGCCACCCCTTATATGAAAAAATACTGTGCCCATTAGTTTGTTGTGCCTCTGTCCAGCAGTGACCCAGAGATGATTCCCGGGGTAAACCTACGATCTCCCATCCACAGGTCTAGATTTCTCTTGAACAGAGTCAGCGAGGTGCTCTGCCTCACATGGACCGGGATTTTATTCCACAGCATAGGGAGTCTCTGAGTGATAAATCTATCCCTCCAGCATGTCCTATTTATATCCGTGCTAAGGTTTAAGTCGCTTGCTCTAGTGGTTTTGGTGGATTTGGATTTTTGAGGTGGAGCATGTCCATTAATTCCGGGTTGGACATGGCCTTGTATGTCAGGCACATGTCACCTCTGAGCAGATGGTATGCGACTGAATAGAGCTGGAGTTTCTTCAATCTGGCAGCATATGACAGATTTTGGAGTCCCTTTATCCTTTTGGTGAGGAACTTTTGGGGTCTCTCCAATTGCTGCAGATGTCGGGTGAGATACATCCCGAATGGGGCATTGTACTCGATCATTGGTCTGATAAGTGAAGAGTACAGGGGAACAATGACCTCACTAGATCTGGATGTGAATCCCTTCATGATCAGGTGGGCAATGTAGAAGGTCTTTCTAACCACTTTAGCAATGTGAGTGTCAAAGAAAGGCCACTGTCAACCTGGGTCCCCAGGTCCCTGATAACCTCTTCTGTGCTTAGTGGATTGCCACCTATATGGTAGCTTGGGGTTACCTTGTTTTTCCCGAAGGGTATGACTATACATTTTTGGCGTTTAACTTCAGGCCATGGCTCTGGCACCAGCTATCTGTTTCCGTGAGTCCCTTCTGAAGGATATCCGTGTCCGATGCACTTTCCACTATGGCCCAGTTTGCAGTCATCTGCAAAGTTTGTCAGCCAAAGTCCTCCCATGTTGGCCTGTACTTCTGAGAAGTAGATGCCAAACAATAGCGGGCCAAGGACCGAGCCCTGTGGGACACCACTTGTGACCGGCTTGGAGTCTGACACAGCGCCAGCAACTCTAACCCTGTGGATTCTGTCCTTAAGCCAGTTTGCAACCCATCTTGTGACATATGGGTTTACATTTACGCTGGTAAGTTTTTCTACAATACCCGAGTGGGGTATTGTGTCAAAGCCTTGCAAGGTCAAGGTAGGCTGTATGGACTGCCTTTCCTCATCAATGGCCTTGGTGACTATTTCAAGAAGTCACCAAGTTCAAAAGGCATGATCTTCCCTTGACAAAGCCAAACTGGGTCGGGTCCAATGTCTGCAAGTCCCCTATATCTTTGTTTATGAGCTCCATTATGATCCTCTCCATAGCTTTGCAGACTAGACTTGTTAAGCTTATGGGGGTAATTACCAGGGTCCAGAGGCCACCTTTGTGGAGTGGGACCACAGTTGCCGTGACGCCACCCTTGGGCACGTATCCTGTGGTAAGGCTGAGATTAAACAGCTGCCTTATGTGCGGGTTTAATTCCTCATTTAGCTCGTGTAGCACACAGCCGGGGACACCATCCGGTCCCATTGATGCTGTGTTTTTAGCTTTAGAGAGAGCAGCTTTCACCTGCGCATTTGAGATGTCCGGGAGGCTACACTCGGCTGGGATAGTTATCTCTCCTTTAGGGGGGGGGGGGTGAAGTTTGCACTGAACCTGTCTGCCAGTATGTTGGCAATGTCTGTGGGTTCAGTGATTTTGTATCATTTTGGACTAATTCTGAGCATATCTGTGAGTTTCCACCCAGGTTCCTAACATAGCTGAAAAAGGCCTTATGATTGTCCTTTGAATCCATGGCAATTTTTCTCTCAAAATTGGCCTTAGTTGATTTTATGAGTGCTCGTATTTTTTACTAATAATGATCAGGGTGACTTCCCTTTTATGGATTTTGTTCTATCATGTAATAGCTTTCTCCTCTTATTGTAAAGTTTGTTAATGGCTGGGGTCCACCAGACTGGACGCTTGCCCTTTGTGGAAAGAGTCTTGGTTTTATTTGGGATTGCCTGATCCATGCAGTCCTGGAGGTGTTCATAGAAGGCATTTGTAAGGGCTTCCAGCTTGGGTTGTGGTTTCCTCTGACTCAGGGGCCTTGAAGGATACCACACCAGTCTTGAGTAGTGTGAAGTTTGCTTTAGAGAAGTTCTTCACTATGGTCTTTTTGTTTGGGGTGGGGGGGATGTGGATTTCCAGTGAGATTAGTTTATGATCAGATCTCACCAATGAGGGATATACTTCCGTGTGGAGCATTTTGTCCCCATGTTTGTGACAATGAGATCTAGTATATTTTCTCCTCTCGTGGGAACAGTAACTAGCTGTTCCATGGCATTTGAATTTATGAACTCCAGGAACCGTTGGGCTAGAAAGTTAGGGCTTGAGTAATGTTCCCAGTCTATATTCGGGTAGTTGAAGTCTCCCAATATGATGGTGTTTGGAGATACATTTATACCCTCCAGTGTCTTCAGGAAGGCTGTGTGGGGTTCCTGAGTTTGAGAGGGTGGCCTGTAGCATGCTACAATTTGTAGAGCAGTTTTGCCTATGGTTAGTTGCACCTGGATGGTTTCCGAAGCTTCATGCGTTGCCACCAACCTGGAGGTGTGAGTATCCTTTATGATTGTTTGTGTCTTTCGGCTTTTCCCGGTTAGGGGTCGCCACAGCGGAACTCCGGTCCGCTAATGATTGGCAGTTGATTTTTATGTACCGGCTTACCAGGCCTGACACACAACCTTCAACGAAGGTACGCCCACTCACGCATGTCTCCACGCAGAAGACGCTCTAGCTGAAAATCCAACCGGACAGCGTCTTATTGTGAGGCGACAATGCTACCGCAGCACCACCACCACGGGTCTATATATATATATATATATATATATATATATATATAGCGTCTTCTGCGTGGAGACATATATATAGGTTCACTACTAAATCTCGAATTACTGAATCTCGAGACTCTGAATCCTGAAGACCAGAATCTCGAGATTCCGTAATATTGAAAGTCAAAAAACAAAATTTTTTAAAGCATATGCAGGGGGGCAAGCCCCCCTGCACCCCCCACACCCCCTGCAACTTAAATATACCAACTCCATGATCGCACCACAGTGGAGTGAATGGCAAACTAGTGCCATGCAAAGCGGAACGGAAATTTTGCCGTTCACTCCACTGTGGTGCGATAGACTGCCGCTGTGGTACAGCGGTAGTGTTGTTACATCACAGCAATAGGTTCTTCCGTTCGATTCTCGGCTTGGCTTGGGAGTGCCTTCTGTGTGGAGTCTGCATGTCCTCCCCGTGGTTGGGTAGCGTTCAAAAGATGTGTGCATAAATGGGCGCGCCTTCATTGAAGGTTGGGCATTGAGCTGGCACCACAGCATTTCGTAAAAGTCTACTGCCAATCATTAGCAGACTGGAGTTCTGCTGTGGTGACCCCTTACCGGGAAAAAGCCGAAAGACAAACAACAACAACTCCACTGTAGTGAGATCTTGGAGTTGGTATATTTAAGTGCAGGGGGTGTGGGGGGTGCAGGGGGGCCTGCCCCGCTGCATATACCTTTCTAAATGTTTTTCTTTCTTCCATTTTTTTTTTTTTTTTAAATTTTGATATTATGGAATCTTGAGATTCTGGTCTTCGGGATTCAGAGTCTCGAGATTCCGTAATTCGAGATTTAGTAGTGAACCTGTATATATCTATATATATATATATATATATATATATATATATATATATATATATGTGTGTGTGTGTGTGTGTGCATTTAAATGTATGTATATATATATATATATATATATATATATATCTACATACATTTAAATACACACACACACACACACACACACACACACACACACACACACACACATACACACACACACACGTATAAATGGGTGTGTGTGTGTGTGTGTGTGTGTATATATATATATATATATATATATGTATATATATATATATATGTATATATATATATATATATATATATATATGTATATGGATCTACTTCAGTAGATCGAACTTTTACTAGTTTGAGCCACATATGGCTGAGACCATATGTTCGAACTCATACAAGTTCGAACACTGACGTAAAACCACATAAAACCAAAAAACACAAAACTAAACATCTATAGCATGGGCCGTATGCCCCCCTGCACCCCCACACCCCCTTTACTTAAATATACCAACTCCGAGATCGCAATACATTGCAGAAATGGGAAATCTTCCCTTTCCACTCTGTATGGAGATCTCCATTCAGTCAGATCAGACTTTTACAAGTTTGAACATATGGTCTCAGCCATATGTGGTTCAAACTTATAAACGTTTGATCTACTGAAGGGGACACACACACACACACATATACACATATATATATATATATATATATATATATATATATATATATATATACACACACATATATATATATATATATATATATATATATATATATATATATATATATATATATATATAGATAGATATACACACTACTTCATTTCACCTAAAACTCATTTGTCCGACTTTCAGTTCACCGAGACCAATTCAAAGTTCACTTCACCTGAAGTGAAGTAGATCCATATGTACACACACATATATATATATATATATATATATATATATATATATATATATATATATATGTGTATAGCTCCACACATACGCCTATTCTCATGTTTTCTTGTGGGTATAGACAGAAGTATATATATTTATTTGGTGTTGACCAAGTTATTCCCGGTGGTCCATTGACCTCCATTCAGGGTCAAAACAAGCTGTTATTTATGGTTGTAGGTTACATGTTCGACATGGCGTCGATGAATTTCCCCTACTCTTTCCAACAGATAATGTGAAATGTTTTACATGTACCTCAAGTTTTACCAACTCAATCAGATGACAACTAACTGTAAGTTTTCACAGTGTGTATTTCTTCCACTTCACAAAAGAGATGCTCTTGAATTCCATACAAAAAAAAAGAAAAAGAATGCAGTTCTTGTTATCAGAACATACTGTATGCACAGCTTACTGTATTACAGTTTCTGAGAATTCCTGTCATGCATCTTTTGTGTTTTACACTGCCTTCTAAATGTTGTGGGCACTGTGTCAAGGCTTACCAGTATTTTTGCAAATATGCAGTAGGTGATTCAGGCACATTGGCTGATGCTGTCTGACATGTTCCTGCCAGTATTCTGCTCATAGCTGCATTTATGCTGAGGAGTAATGTCCGGTAGGGCAGTGACCCATGTCACTATTGTGAGCAGTGTAATACTACCCGTAATGCATTCCGGTTGTTTTTCCTAAATGCTATCACTGATGGGTCAGGAAGGTGCTACATAGCAGTTGTCATTTTGCCCCGATGGGGTTTACTTACCTGGACTGGCATGGTGATAGCTTCATGTATGGGCAGATCAATCTGCTCATCAGTTGCCCCAATGGGGTTTACTTACCTGGACTGGCATGGTGATAGCTTCATGTATGGGCAGATCTGCTCATCAGTTGCCCCGATGGGGTTTATTTACCTCTACTGGCATGGTGATAGCTTCATGTATGGGCAGATCAATCTGCTCATCAGTTGCCCCGATGGGTTTTACTTACCTGGACTGGCATGGTGACAGCTTCATGTATGGGCAGATCAATCTGCTCATCAGTTGCATCTGCTCATCAGTTGCCCGATGGGGTTATGGGCAGATCAACTGCTCATCAGTGGAAAACGTGTAATCAGATACAAAGATTTACCAAGGGAAATCAGACTACAGTGTCTTTACAACTTCTGACGAATGTGCACTGCTGGGCATATCTACCCAGGGAATCGGTATAGTAGGGCATAATTTCAGTAATGTACTGTATACAAAAAAATAATATGACTTGGTGTTGACAGCTGGGGACCTGACAGACCTCAGGGGTAAAGATAGCACATGACATGAAATGAGAAATTATTGGGTCCACAAGCAGTTCTTACTGTGTTGTGCTTACAGATGTGCTGCAACTGTGATTCTGTTTTCTGTTGACAGGATTAGAAGCCAGGAGGTTGTAAGGCTATAACAGTTGATGAACTTCATGAAAAGATTGTTGTACAGGGCACTGTTACTGTGCTAACTATAATTAACTCTGAAGTCCCAATGGCCAGTTCGGACATAGGAATGCTTGCCATTATTATTTTGTACACAGATGTCCTTGCGGAAGTTATACTGACATGGAGGATGTGGTTGAGTGCTTGTGCTGCAGTGAGATACCTGCAATAAATTATAGCAAATAGCATGAGGAAGTTATCTGCATCACACTTCACTCCAGATTCCAGCCAGTCATCTTGGACTCACGTGTCCTTCAGATTGCTTACTAGCATTGCAGGCAGCAGTACAGTGGAGTGAATGAAGCCCATGACATTCACAGCAAGTGTGCATTTGTAGTTAAAAAGTCTGTTTCTGTCACTGTACAGCAGAGCAGCCTACACCTTTTATGGTGCCCTCTAACTTCTGATGCTCTTGCCACCCCTATAGTGCCTTTTTTAGGCAATGTTCCAAAGACCAAATTACCACCATAACAGTTATAAATAAATGCAGTTTGAGGGTCATGCTGCTCAATGCTAGAAGTCTAAATCTCAAGATGCACTTGATCGAAGCACTCCTCAAAATGGAGAACATCAACATTTGTGCTGTAATGGAGACCTAGTTTAAATCAGCAGAAAGCACCCCTGCACTACCAGGCTATAACTCATTCCACACCTTTTGGCCCCAGAACATGGACCAAAGCTCCAAAGGCAGTGGTGTCTCCATATTCATAAAAGATATGCACACCTCCAGACTAGTAGCCCAGCATAACGCATCTGAGATACTTCAAGTGCCACTAACATTGGGTAAGACAGCGATTCAGATTGTAGCCTGCTATAGGTCCCCAGCCATGTCCCAGACTCTCATTCCATGTTGCTAAGCACCCTGGAAACTAATAGGGTCCAACTGAACACTCTTATACTAGGTGACCTCAACTACCCCTCCATCAACTGGGAAAACTACTTATTCACCAATACATTGGCCCAACGCTTTCTGGAATTCATCAGTTCCAATGCCCTGGACCAGCTCATTCTTGCCCCCACTAGAGGAAGCAACATCCTTGACCTGGTTATTACTAACATGGGCAACCGTTGCTATACACCAATAGTCAATTCCTCCTTGGTTAGATCCAACCACAGACTAATCACCATGGAAATCCACATCTCATTCACACCCCCTGCAAAGGTAACCACCACAAAAAACTTCTCCAAAGCTGACTTTGGGCTTCTAAAAACAGAGGTGGGTAACTTCATGGCACCCATGTCAATGGAAAATATATGCATGACTGTCAAATCATACACCAATACACTGTACGAACACGTACATAAATGCATAGAACTAGCCACACTCAACAGAACTAAGACACTCTCCTTCAAAAAAGGAAGCCAATCTGGTGGTCCCCTGCCATTAATAAACTCTACAACAGAAGGAAGAAACTGTTGCAGAAAAAGGTGATATCCCAAGACTGGAAAAACTCCGTTGTTAGCCAAAGCAAAAAGTTGAGATGCCTCATCAAAACCTCTAAAGCCAGCTATGAAGGCAGAATTGTGGCAGACACAAAACAACCACAAAGCCTTCTATAGTTATATCAAGAATATCCACATGGCAATATCTGGGTTTGCTCTGAATTACTGCACAATGGTACCTCCTATACTGAGCCAACAGATATTGTCAACATACTGACTGACAGATTCAGTGCCAACTTTACCCCCCCCAAAGGACCAATCACAATACCAGAGGAATGCCAGTCACCCAGCATTATTGCAGCACAGGTTAAAGCTACATTGTCCAAGGTCAAGAATACAGCTTCCATGGGACCTGACAATATCACTGGATGTGTTCTACATGAACTACAAAGTGAAGTGGCACCACATCTGTGTGCCCTGTTCAATCACAGCCTTGCCCCTACTGAATGGCTCACTACTACAGTCATCCCTCTCCATAAAGGGAGAGTGACTACAGACCCTGGGAATTATTGCTCCATTAGCCTGATGAGTCTGACATGTAAGGCTATGGAGTGCATCATCATGGACATAATTAACAAGGATATAGGTAATCTGGAAACTCTAGATCTCACGCAATTTGGTTTTGTGAAAGGTAGATCATGCCTGCTCAACCTGGGTGACTTCTTTGAATCAGTCACCAGAGTCATGGATGAGGGCAAGGCAGTTCATACAGCCTACCTTGATCTGGCCAAGGCCTTTGATACCATTCCCCACTCAGGAATCATAGAAAACCTCACTAAGCTAGGCATCAAACCCTATATCACTAAGTGGGTTGCAAACTGGCTCACAGATAGAACCCACAGTGTGAAAGTAGCTGACTCCAAGTCAGACTGCTGACCAGTCACGAGTGGAGTCCCACAAAGTTCGGTTCTGGGTCCTCTCCTGTTTGGTATCTACTTCTCTGAAGTCCAGGCCAACATGAAATGGACTCTGGCTGACAAAGTTCGCAGACGATTGCAAGTTGAGAGCCATAATTAACTCCCCAAGTGATGTTGAAATCTTACAGAAAGACCTCACTGAGACCTATGACTGGTGTCAAAACCATGGCCTTAAGCTCAATGCCAAAGAATGTGTCATCATCCCCTTTTGGAAGAACCTGGTTCCCATGAATTACCACATCGATGGTGGTCCACTGAACACAGAAGGCGCTATAAGAGATCTGGGAACACAGGTTAACAACAACCTCTTTTTTGACCACCACATTGCCACTGTGGTCAGAAAGTCCTTCTGTATGGCACATCTCATTACTAAGGGTTTTGCATCCAGGAAGAAAGAGGTCATTGTCTTCCTCTACTCTTCCCTCATTAGGCCAATCATCAAGTACAATGCCCCATTTGGCATGTACCTCACTAGACACCTGCAACAACTGGAGAGGCCGCAAAAGTACCTCACAGAGAGGATCCTAGGCCTTAAACACTTGTCCTATATGGACAGACTCAGAAAACTCCAACTATCCTCTGTCTCATATCGCCTACTTAGAGGTGATCTCTGCTTGACTTACAAAGCCATGTCTGTCCCAGCTCTGTTAGAAATGCTACATCTAAAGAAATCCCAATCCCTCCACACTACATGCTCCAGAGACCTCATCCTCATTACCACAATCAAGAGAACAAGCTGGAGGGACAGGTTCATAACCCAGAGACTGCCCATGCTGTGAAATAGACTTCCCATACATGTCAAGCAGGGTGTCTCACTGGCCCTCTTCAAGAGAAATCTTGATGAGTGGATGGGAAATAGAAAATTCACCCAGGGGATTACTTCAGTGGGTCTACTCGACAGAGGCACTGGGAACTAAGGTTGAGTGGCATGATGCCAGGGTAATCCTATGGGCTAGGCTTGTAAAGGTTCCAGAGCCATTAGCCTAGTACAAACCTATGAACCTATGGATGTGGAATAACATTGTGTGATAATATGAAAAGCACAATACTTACACAGTTTTTACTACTAGATAACTCCAGTAAAGTAGAGGGACATGATGACAGGTAAAACTCCTACACAGGTGCAGGGACAGACGACACACAAAGACTTTTAGCACTTGCAGATGAGAGCACGGATGGTGTTCTTTGTGAGATATTTGTAATAGTAGAAAGTTCTGGATTACAGCAAGGAGCAGAGCAACACATGCAACATTACTTATGCCTCACATTGTACTGTCATCTTCATGACAATGCATGGATGTACTGTACTGTCATCTTCATGACGATGCATGGATGTACTGTACTGTCATCTTATGACGATGCATGGATGTACTGTACTGTCATCTTATGACGATGCATGGATGTACTGTACTGTCATCTTATGACAATGCATGGATGTACTGTACTGTCATCTTCATGACAATGCATGGATGTACTGTACTGTACTGTACTATCATCTTCATGAGAATCCGTGGATGTACCTGAAGCAGTATAGTAGCCAATAGACTGCATTTCATCAATGAAATCAGTGTTTCCTGATAGGTTCTATATGAAAGGAAAAAATAAGAGTAATGCAATGGGAGTGTAGCCGTTGAATGATTGGAAAGTATTACTACAGTAGCTACATGCAGTGAGATCGTCAATAGCAGGAATCCTTTGACCACTGTTACCTAATGCTTGACCATTGCACAGACATGTATTACCTCTAATAGTATGGGTGACATACAAGCATAAACTGAACAGGCATGCTGTCAACAACCCAGAGTCACACACAGGAAAACAAACTGAAATAATGTGAAAAGCACTTAGCGTGTCTGACTATCAATCAGAAGGTAGCAATTTCTTCATATATATACACTTTCTGTGCAATGGCCTTACTAGTTGAAAAATCTGTTGATAATATTACTATAATACACATTCAGTAGCACACCTGTACACCTGCACATACTCAAACAATACAGTACTTTCCTGCGGTTCATTAACTGCACGTGTTGGACTATGTGGAATGCTTATGTTGATCAATAAATGAATGAGAAGGAAAGAAGCAATCAAGATGACAACCAGGAAGTGACACTGAAAGCAATAAATATAAATACACTGGCAGGATGTCATTTGGAACTATGTGAAATGATGCTAAACTGGAGGATGGACATTGTCTGCATGCATGACACAATATGGACTGACACATTAGCAAAGACACCGGACTTGATACCCACAGTGTACTAATCAGGATTAGGGCAGCCTAATAATGCTGTGTATCCCATGTTGAAGGACAGGCTTCAGAAGATAGTGAGAAGTTTCATCATGATTACTGACAGAGTCACAGTAATTGCAATGCAATGATAATGGTAACGCAGTATTTGTAATATTACCCCTGGTATACTGCAGACTTGTGATGCTGTAGCAAAGACTGCATTCATTGCTCATTACTGTGATGTCCTGAAGTCATATAAACTTTGTCAGACGTACTTGTGTCTATGTAACAAGACTCAATAGCACTTGTATGAGGAGACCTCTGACACCGAGGTGTTCCCAATGGGAGTGTGTATACACGTGGGTTAGGATTATGGCCCACTGCTACTAGTTCTGGTAAAAAAGAACAGTAGCAAAAAGTCTGCATGAGATACAGCAGCAAGATTGCTGTAAGAAGTTGCTGTTGCATTTCAAGCATATTGTGAAGCATCAGGTAACAGAACTGCTTGTACTTTGAAAATCAAAAAAAGAGTCACTTCAATTGAAATTCATGTTAGCAATTGCCAAAATCCTGGTAATGAAGATGGACACTGATATGTAAGTTTAAACAGCAGAGCAGGGTAGCATGTACAGTGCTTGCAAGGAGTACTTCAGAAGACAGTTTAAAATGCTATAGTCTACAGTAAATTCAAAGGACCTGCAGTTAACATTCACAGACATTCATGAGCACAGTGTGAAAGAAGAATGACAAAGAAAGCTATAGCTAACGATTAAGGGACAGTTACGTGAGAATTCATACTTTATATGATGTCAGTTACAATAATGTCTGACAGGTACTTGAGGACAGAGGAAGTGTAAATGAGGACATCACAGCTAGCAGTAAAGCTGTTAAAGCAAAATATCACAGAGTAACAAATGGCTTATTGACTTTGTCACTATATATTGTGTGACAGAATAAAGCACAAACAGCTGAAAATGAAGTTATACAAACCACAGCTGGGACCAGTACTACACAAGTCATTAACCTGGCCAGTGAAGTAAAAGTTGGTGAGTATTCCAGATGTGCTGCAGATGATGTACCTATATATATATATATATATATATATATATATATATATATATATATACATACACATACATGCATATATGTGTGTATATTCTAATATATATATAAATTATATATACACATATGCCTAACATGACATCATCACAGTAGGACTGACTACAAACAAATGCACTGAAGTGTGAGTACATCATCCACAATTTCAGGACTTAAAACTTTCTTTTATTAAGAAAAAACACACTTCAGCAACACGCCATTAGTGCTGCAAAAATGAATGGATGACCGTAATTCATATTAGGAGTGGACATATCACTCGGTAAAGAATTGAACAATATTTTAACCTAAGCTTAGCTGCAGGTTTTGTTACTTAAGAGTGGCAAACTGCAGAGGTGTTGCCCAGCATAAAGGCTAGCCATATCACTGACCTTGGGAATTGCAGACTATCATCCTGACCAGCCTCATTTGCAAGGGCATGAGACATATGACTGATCTCATAAGCTATGATGTCAAAAAAACATGTTAGACTTGGTCATGCAGTTCACAAAGCATACTTAATCTGGCCAAGGAATTTGACACCATAGGTCATGTTGGCATGGACAGATTTATGCACAGGCAATTTAGGTATCTACCTATGGTGCCAGTCAGCTAGGGTCACTTTCTGCCCTTTATTTATTTGTTTGTTTGTTTATTTATTTATTTCAGTACTGAACCATGATGTTTCTGTACTTAAAAATAAATAAATAGGTGCCTCTGAATACCTCTCAGCTATCTGATATTTGCTAAAAAATGGAGAATTTTAACCGTCAGTTAACAAAACATTATGAAATTCCACATGGTCCTTTTAAATTATTTGTTTACAGTTTGCTTGTTGTACCATCAACATTTGTGATGTGACAGTGTCACTAGAACAGTGACCCTGTGACTACATCAGAGACCGGCAGCTAGTAAGCAGTAATTTCAAAACCAAAATGCAGTCCAAGAAGCCGACAAAGCATTGTGAATAACTACAGAACTTTTGTTTACTATCCCTTGTTCATGCTTTTTTGATCTAACAAGCAAGAAGTAATAATTCTGTGGACTCCATGCACATACCTACTACTATAATGCAACTGCTGGACAGTGTTAAATCTGTCTTGTACTGCACATGAAGAGAACCTCGGTATTTGGGCCATATGCAACCAGCAGCTATGGATACAAGAGTGTGAGTGACTGTCAGAAACATAGCTATTGTGGTCCAATTGTGATGCTCTTTCTTTTTCAGTGCTGAGCATGTTTCATGTCCCTATGTTTACAGAGTATCCCTAATTTTGTCTCATAGGTTTGCCCTGTCACTCAAACAAAATTGTTGATCTAGTAGATCACTAAAAATTACTGTCAGTAAACAGTGTCAGTTATTAGAATTTCATACTTCATATAGTTCAAAAACATATGTGAAACAAAACATGCTGTTCTGTTAATTGTTTAAAAATGTTCCTAATTTGGGGCCTTTGTTCCCTGCCATGAGTTTTGTTCAAGTACAGTTTAGAACAAAGATTCCCCCATTTTGGCAAAGCAGGCCCTGTTCCCTTTGTCAGTAAGATCATTGTGTTGAGCCCTTACTCTAATACGTTGTGGAAGCAATAGATCCCTTGTGAAAATCACCTACTCACTTATGCAGGAAGGAGACTGGAGACATCTTAAACCACTGTTATGTCAGTAAGTAGCTTTCTTATTGTTATAAACAAGAGAAAATTGTGCACACCTGTAGGTCCCAACTTTGAATATTTTGAACCCGTGTAGCCATCAGGATCAAGTATCATAGGGCTCCTGCCTTCCCTACTAGGCATTAATAACAGAATGTAGAGAAAGGGATAAGGAAGTGCTAAGTGAAAGACCAGATCTGGTGGTAACGTCTAGAAGAGAAGATACTGCTAAAAGGGATAATTAGTAGGGTGTTTAAAATATTGCATGGTAGCTATAAAGATCAAGCAGAGGAGGTCAGAAAAGATTGGAAAGAGAGAAGGAAAAGTTAATTTACAAAGGAACATTGGGAAGGCATCCTGATGGCTCCCAAGTATGCAACAAAGTTCAGAAGAGTCAGGATTTTTGTTTGAAAATGTCAGTATATGTATTTTATACCCCAAGCAGACTTCATAGAATTTTAACTGAGACAGCAAATTCTGGAGGTGTGATGGGAGAGTGAGAAGCAATTGGGCACATTTTTACTTGGTGGAATGGAAGGAGTTGGCAGATTTCATAAAAATTCAATACAGAGTAGTTTGTCAGAAATGTTGGGGAACAAATGATTGTAACTAAATAAATTGTTCTTTTGAGCTGGGATATAGGAACTGAAGTGCCCAGACATTGTAAGTCCTTACTAAGTTTAATGCTATTGGTTGCCAAAAGGCAATTACCAGAAAATGGAAATCAAAATCTAAATCACCAATAATTAAAGTACTAAATATTGTAAAGAATTTGAGATCTTAACAAAAGGGAAGGAGCAAACTACATAGAAATAATGGCATTTGTAAGAACATTGCATGCAGAATAATGTTCAGAAGGAGACGCGGTGGGGATTAAAGCAAGGCATGAATTGAACAGTTTATGTAATGGAATAAATGATAATTGTTAAAAAGAAAACAAATATGTCGCAATTATGTAATGTCAAGAGTGAAAACTATTAAAAAAGAAAATATATATGTATAATACATGAACAATTAAAATGTTTGTTTTGGCCTGTCTTCTTTTTATTTTTTGAACAAGAAGCATCTTTATTAAATTATCATATATGACATAGGCAATCCTACATTTATATAAATGAAAACAAACCATATTGACATAATTTTAGTTGCATGCATTATATAACATCACTTACAATCTATCCAGTCATTGTGAGTCAGACATTGCAGAG
Organism: Protopterus annectens; assembly: GCF_019279795.1. Taxonomy (NCBI): domain Eukaryota; kingdom Metazoa; phylum Chordata; order Ceratodontiformes; family Protopteridae; genus Protopterus; species Protopterus annectens. The sequence goes on from NC_056747.1 coordinate 717,812,346, forward strand.
CTCATTCAAACCCTGCCTTCCTTTAAACGTCATTCCTCTGCTGCATGTATTGTTCTCACAATTCCCATTTTTCTATGTATTTTGCTCCTGTCCTTTTCTAAAAATCCTAATTCCATTTGTTTTAACTCTGTTACTAATAAAATAACTTTTGTCAGGATGTTGATGAACGGTTAAATGAATTTATTAAATAATGTTAATATATGGTATCTAGGAGATTTGTTGTTGTTCTCTTCTATAAAACCTGAACTTAGTCAGTTATTTTTTTACACAGATGCATACAGGCTCACCCCATAAACAGAGGTATATCAGACACCTCCCTCTCCTCACTTTACTACTACTAACTAGTCACTAGTGACAATATAAATATAGTAAATATAATAATGAAGAACTGGATTTTGACAACAGATAGAGAATAAAATATATAGTATATAAAAAACCTACCTTTTTATAAAAAAATAAAAAATTTGAAAAGGATTTTATGTGGTTTAAGGAAAAGCACTTTATATTCATGCTTTAGAAATAATAATGAATCTAGTCACAATGTTTTTTACTTCTTCACGCTTGTATTTTAACTGCTTTACTTGGTTTTGACTTTATTTGAAGATTATAAAAAAGCTAGGGTGAATTTTGATGTATTAGATCTGCTCTGTTACTATAGTCACTTCTTCTAGTAACAATTGGTTTATTCTTTGATTTCCATTTTCTAGTAATTGCTTTTTTTGGCAGCCACCATAATTAGACTCAGCAAGGCCTTACTATGTCTAGGCAATTCCGATTCTGTATCATGGCTTAAAAAAATAATTTCCTTAGTTACACCAATTTGCTCACCCAGTAGTCTGCAGGGAATCTTTAAAGTCCACCAACTCATTACACTCCCAGAAAATATGTTCTCAATTACCTCTTTCTTTTCCATCACACATTTGTTGTCTACCTGAGGAAAAATTATTTGGAGTCTACTTGGGTATAAAAACACCTATGTAAACACTTCCAAGCAAAGATCCAAAATCTTCTAGACTTGCATATATGCCCCCATTGTTTCTTTGTGAATTGTTTATCCAATCTCTCTTCTCAATCCTTTCTAACCTCCTCTAATTGATTCTTATAATTATCATGTAATATTTTATATGCTTTACTAATTTTCCTTTTTAACAGAAAATTCTGTTCTAGATTCTACTAAAAACTCTGCCAGTGCTGGTCTTTTTTTTAGGATCCCCCTATTTCTTTCCCTTTGTCTGTACTCTGATGTCAGTCCTTCACAGGGAAGGCAATCTCTAGCCTGCAGTCCAAATAAATTATTGGCCCCTTCCCATTCTATTACCTTTCCCCTCTCTATTTGCTCCCAGCGCCTTGATTCTTTTGCTTATAGTTTGATTTCTATCATTGTATGTGTGTCTGTATCACTGTCTATAATGAAAGGATTTAATAAATGTGTTAAAATTACTATAGAACTGTATGATCATGCTAATTGTATTTTTCTTTCTACTAGATTCATCAATCTTGAACAAGAGTTTAAGCAAGTGTTATCTGCACTTGTTTTGAATGTTTTTGCATCTGCAACTATAACTTTTTTAATTGATAAAAGTTAAATAAAAAAAAGATTACTGTGGGGTGGTATAGGACCACCTTGTGATGTCATATTGGCCATATTGCTATTTGTCGTATAGACCCAAGTTACAGAGATTTGTACATGGCAGTTTGGAGGTCTATCTACTCTAGTCAGGTCTGATAGTTGCCAAAGTACCTGCTTTGTATTTGAAGTGTCTGCATGCATGTACATGCGCATTGGTTAAATCAGAACTTTAATTCATTTTGAATAATACTCTTAATTTATGGAGTGGTGTGAATGATGGTCAGATATTCTGTGTGGTGCTGGGCTGTAGAGGTCAGTATTTTGAGGCTGGGTCATAGTTTACATTAAGCAGAGCTCCTCAACGATCCTATTTAAGCACAATCTGTACAACTGAATGGGAGACAGTAAATTCACCCCTGAGGTGGCACCTATGTCCCTCATGGACAGGGGCAGCTGGTGCTGAGCACAGATTCCCTCTGCAAACAATCAAACCATCTTGTGTGGTCATTACTTGTTTATATTTCTTTGTGTTGCCTCAAAAACTTCAGATGTGTGCACAAGAGGTCTCTATAACTTGTGCTAAGGCTTGGGACAATGTGGTCATTATTTAACTTTCCCCACAAGCCTCAGAGGTGTGTACATAAGGTCCCCATATCTTTTCTACTGCACTGTTTAGGAGACAGAAGTTAGAATACATTACTCTGATTACTATTTTTTTTTTTTGCTTTCCTGACATAGGCATCAGATGCCCACACAGGTAGTTTATCTTTTGAGTGATAGGATAGGAAAGCATGCTATTTATATATGCCTGACATAAACAGGTTGAACTGTATCATTGCATTGTGTTTGTACTTTCAGTTTTGTTGTAGTCCCTTGTCAGAGTTATACACAGAAGGTAGCTGTCTCTGGAGGTAGGAGTGAGGAGGCATGCTGTATATACATATGAAATTAACAATTTAAATATATGACTGTGGCCATTAATGCCTTCACTTCAATCCCAGTCTAACACCAGAAAATGACTTTTGTGGGGTACAGCGGCAGATACTATTCCCAGATATGATTTATACAACCTTGCAAAGTATTTGTCTTCTTAGTTTATTGTAGACTGCTATTATGTCAGCTTTGAGCATCAAGCTTTGAATACAACCTTGAAATAAATAACAAAAATAAGTTATTTCTTACCTTACTCATGATTTTTGTTCAGGCCACCACAGACTCAAATTTGTATAGTAAGATATAAGTAAAAACGTTTTAGTGACTATAGTTTTATATACAGGGCAGGTCTATTTTTATCAATCAGAATAGAATTTGTGGATGATAATAAAGAGTTGAAGAATTTTGTTTTTGAGAGGGAAAGAGGACAACTTAAGTGTGATAAGTTGATTTTTTCCATAGAGAAAGGTGGTTTAGGTCTACCTGAATTAAAAGGCTACTTTAGAGCTATGCAGTTAAGGCTCGTGTACATAACCCAAGTCCTTGGACTACTACTTTTTGGGCATTTATTTCAAAGAAGCCGCGGCCAATGTCAGTGGTCTCTGGCTGACTAAATTTGCAGATGATTGCAAATTAGGAGCTGTCATTGAATCCCACACCAACACAAATATTCTCCAGGAAGGTCTGACACAGACAAACAACTAGTGTCAGAGCCATGGACTAAAACTGAATGCCAAGAAATGCATAATAGTATCCTTTGGGAAGTCATGTACCCTGGTAAAAATCATTGTGACAACACACCCCTTAGAGTTGACCCAGTAGTCCGGGACTTGGGGACACACATAGACAGCAATCTAGCCTCTGACCATCTCATGTCTACAGTAGTAAGGATATCACTCTATGTTGCTCAACTTATAAACAAAGGTATGGCATCTAGGTCCAAGGAAGTCATTTTTCCACTGTATTCGGCATTCATCAGACCTATTATTGACTACAATGCCCCCTTTGGTATGTACCTAACCAGACATATCCAACAAATGGAACATCTGCAGGGGTTCCTCACTAAAGGAATACAGGATGTAAGTAAAATGTACTATGCAGACTGTCTCAAGGCCCTATCCCTTTATTCTGTCTCCTACAGGCTGTTGAGGAGAGATCTATGCCTGGCATATGGGGTATTGTCAGACTGCACTCTGATGAAGTTTATGCATATCAGCAAAACAAACAGCACCAGAATTGCCCATTCTACAGACCTAAACCTTGCCTGTGATATAAATAGGACCTGGTGGAGAGACAGGTATATATCCAGAGACTGCCTTGTCTCTGGAACAACCTTCCCATCCATGTGAAGCAGAGTTCCTCCCTAAAACAATTCAAGTGCAACTTGGACAATTGGATGGGGAATAGGAAATTCATCCCTGGCTTGGCACCTATGCCTCTAATGGACACAGGCATCCTGTAAATGGTTCATTTTCCAGGCCCCTGCTTACACTTATCAAGGATACCAGAACGTGCCAAAGATTTGGGATGCTCGGCATGCATTTGTGGTCATTAACCTAGTAAACACCTACGAACCTATAAAAGGTTATTAAAGTAAAATGTAATGATGGTGAAGGGGGGGGGGTTAAAGAAGTAAGTAGAGAGTAGGATTTTGAATGCAGATACCGAAGGAGAATCACAACAGCCATACAGAATTGTATTCATTAAGTAACAGAAAGTATTCTAAGACCTAAGCCAACACAGGAATGAAAAAAAGGAACTTTTATCAGTAGGATGACTTCAAGTAGAATTATAAAGAAAAGTCAAGAGGGGCTTGGAATGTACTGGAGAATATTAGCAGAGGAACCAAAATACTGAGAGCAAATAACTTGAGAGTGAATGATAACAGAGTGTGACTAGGCCAAAAAGAAGTCTGGACTGCAAGCTAGAGACTGCCTTCCCTAGCAAGAGCTAACATTAAAATATAGGCTTAGAGAAGGGGATAGGGAAGTGCTAAGTCAAAGGCCAGCCCTGGTATTGTTTTTGTTTGAGTCTAGATCAGAAGCTGCTATTAAACTGATAATTGGTAGGGCATATGAACTATTGAAATATTGGAGACTAGAGTGCAAAACTGAAGGCATGTGGGATGAAACGTGAGTAGATATATGACAGTTGTAATGGCAACAACTAGAGGAATCAGAAATAGCTGAAAATTTACATAGAAGGGAAATAGTGGAACAAGTTAACAGCTTCAGGTATCTGGGAGGGGTGGTTGAGGAGAAGTGAAGTCTGAATGAGGAAGCCAAAGCTAGACTTAGTGGTGCTGCAGCCAACTGATACAGAGACTCAGGGATATTGAGTGATAAAATAATGCAGCTGAAAAGGAAGGTGTATAAAGCAGTGGTGCAACCATTGCTACTATAAGGTGCAGAAACCTTTGCAGTGAAGGCAGAGAAGTTTAGGAAGCTTGAGGTGATGGAGATGAAGTGCCTGAGATGGGTGGTAGAATGCATAGTATGGGACAGATGAAGAAATGAGGACATCGGACCAGAAGCTACAGTTGCCCCAATAACAAAAAAGATCAAATAGAACAGATTATGGTGGTTCAGTCACATATCCTGGAAACCAGTTGACAGTTTGGTGAAGATGATTTGGGAGAGACAGTAAGAAGCAAAATGAACTAAGGACATCCAGCCTACAGATGGAAGGATTGAGTTAGAAAGAACCTGTGACAGACATAATGGTCAAAGAGAGGCAGGCCTAAAGTCAGATGGAAACCCAAGGCAGAACAATAGTGTGGGGACTAATGCTGCACCACAGACACAGATGTGACTGACTGCATGAAATAGCAACATAAATGGAGAGTAATACAACAACAGACATCAAATAAATATATAAAGAAGGGATAGTGAGAAAAAATACACATTGCTATCAGGACAGTGTATGATTAGCAGGCATAAAGGTACAGTAGCTACAGAACTACAAAACTCCTGTCTGTCCACAAACCTATCAGATCTGCTGGGCATTGTCTGTAGTCGTACCATGTTGCTAAGGCCTAGAACTCTTTATCCAAAAGCTGGCTCTGTTCTTGCTCAACACCAGGATAAACTATATCCGTAAATGTGGACAAATATCTATTCATACCTTACATCTCCTTACTCTCTCTTCTTTACTCACATTCTTCTTTCAATTTCTTTCCCATAACTTTCTCTCTATATATATCATAAGCCTGTTTTTTTCTCACTTCATATTGCAATTCCTGTTTGTATTATACTAACTTACTTTTAATTTCTCTATAAACTGGCTAAAGTTTCTCTAACTATTAAATATTTGTTATATAACTTTTATCTATTCTTAACCAATGTTTTTTATATTATATCTAATTTGGTATAATTATTTAAACTGTATTTTTTGTATTATTTTTAAAGACTAAAATTATTTTAATTAAAATGTTTTATAATACTTTGGAGCTTTTCTCCCAGGGCCTGAGTTGCAAATGGGTTCTTACCCATTTGGACTTTCCCAGTAATCAAATGTCAATAAATAAATAAATAAAATGTTTTACTATCAAAATCTCTCAACTCACTTGTGCGAGTGTTCACTTACGCGTCCTGAAATGTCATAAAATCCAATTGCCAAATGAACACATAACTGAAACTGGGAATTAAGGAAAGTCGACGACTCAGGAATGTCGACTTTACTGAAACTACCTAAACTTCCGGTTATGTGTTACGAACGTTGTGGAGGGGGAAAGCCCTGCTGTGCCCACCACACCTCCTGCTACTTATATATACAAACTCTGAGATTGCTCAACAGTGAGGGATAGGGTAAATTTCCCGATCTCCGTTCAAAATGATGAATCCACAAGAGCAAATACTAGTGTGCATTCACTCTTATGGATTCAAACATTTAAAAATCGCACTTACAACACCTTGGAAGTTCATGTAACTGTTTTCCGACATTGTCATGGTAAGCCAAATAAAACACTTGCCCAGTAATCAGTGATTAATACTGGGGATAGACATAACCAGGCATACTACATGATGTTGTTCAATTGCAGGAAGTGGGTCTAAATGGGCAATAAAGCCATGGATATTACTTATGTTCATGGTGAGCATTTGAAAGTATAATGCAGGTGGTGTGCTGCAGGAGTGGAGCCCATGGAATGCATGAGGGACTCCCTTATTTCTATGTCTTGTGGCAAAATGATAAGGAAGGGCTTGGCAGACATAGCTATCTGTACAGAAGCTGCAAAGGCTGAATTTTGACCATGCCGTGTGATGTAGCAAAGGTAGCCAGTATAGCCAATACAGTGGTATTAACACTGGCACCTTTCAGCTTACAAGTGTTATGATGTAAGCCAGGCAGTAGTACAAGACAGAGTAGTTATAAATATAGCATGCCATGGGGATGCCTTATATAAGTGGCACTGTCATGGCCATTTGTGGGGGTACTGCAGGCCATATATGGGAAATGATGATATTGCTCTATGTAGGAGATCCAGGGCTATAGCACTGCACACAGCAGGATAAGGAATCAAATTCTTAGGTGTGTAGCAGGGCTAGACAGTTGGCATGATGTAAGGGTAGGTTGTGGCAGGAATATGATCCCTACCCTGAAAGTGTGGTCACCACAACAGGTCATGTTGGTGGGGCAGTGGGGCAGTGCTGATATGTCCAGATGTATGTATTGAAGGAGATACTGGGTGTTACAAATATCCAGAACAACTATAATTTAGGGAAATCTTCTATACTATTACAGTTAAGTACTTTCCCCTACATCTGGAAAGATACAGCATCCATCTTTGAAAGAGGAGCCAGTTCCCCTCAATCAGCTAAAAATATGGAAAAAGTACAGAAGATGAAAAGTTACATGAAGTAAGGTCCTGTAAGAGCCCTGGTAGTTATGTACTAAATTACAATAAAATTCACCTGTTATGCATACTTAGTGTACAACTCAGGAACACTCTGTCTCTGACATCTTCTTACCACTGGTGCAGACAGTCTGACACCTCTTGAGGTCACTGCAGTAATATCTATACTGCTCACCAGACTACTGATGCCAGGTCTCACCCTGGGAGGTCTATGGCGGGTATCTACTCTACACTGGGGACTCTCATAAGAAGTACCCAGCAGCTGCTTCTGTTAGTCTCTGTACATGACGTATATAAATATTTTTTATTTGTTTGGTTCACCACCAGGGACACTGCCAGCTTCAGTAACTTTAGAAGCCATGACCACTTCCTAGGCTACAGTACAAAGGAAATTGGTAGCTCATACACTTTAATGCATGTAGCTGCTATTGACACATGATGAGAAAGAGTGGGCACCAAGTTAGAGCAGCATGCTGCACTGACACTACATAGTGGTGTGTAAACATATAGTGTGGCAGCATGGTGTTTGTGTCTAGAAGACATGATGGTATGAGTGTGTGTAACTTGGAGTACCCACTTCTATTTCCACTGCTGCTCTTTGGTGGCCCTGTAGGCCATGGGATAACATTAACTATGTCCACATGCCTACTAGGTACAGTGACATACCCACACATGTCCAATCCACTTCACAGCTACCTCTGTGGGTAGATGATCAAAGACAAGCCTCATAGCACAGCCTTAGGTAGGTGTGCAATGCATGTGTGATTCAGACATTGAACTGAAACTGGCTCATTAACATAATTGCTGTGCCATTAGTCTTTAAATTGCATGATAAATTCAGATGCAGCCACTGCAGTGCTCATGGTGCTATGGATTTGTAACACTTTTTTCAATAAACTACAGAAAATTATTTTTGGATATTCTAAAACACTACAGCTGAGGTAGGTGTATGGGAGATATTGCCTTCACAAGTTGGATAATTGTTTTAGTACATTAGCTGTAGTTTTACTGTTAATTTTAAAGTAAAAAGGGGTTGTGAGGATAAGGGCTGTGGGTATTTGGGTTGATAATAACTGAGTGGTGACTGCAGTTGTTACTGTGGTATAAAGTATACTGCTACTGCAATAAACCACTACTAAAAGTAAAAATAATAAAATGACCATTTCACATTGTTGTCTACTTTTTATTTTCATCTGTATTGTGCTGGTGTAATTAAATGCCAGCATTTTCTCTATGTCATGTGGAGCTGAGGAGGGAGGCAGTTAGATTTCTGAAGAGGACAGTGTTTCCCTCTTGTTTAGTGGGTGCTTGTATGGGAATAGTTTTTTTGCAATATATGTATCCTACTTTGTGGTTGTCAAGGGTTGCAAGAAGTGCCTTTTTAACCTGTGTCTACAAGATGTGTAAGTGAAAGCGAGCATGCATTTTGGAATGTGCATTTGATAGTTATGTTGGCTGTGGGTGGGGGGAAATCTCCTTTACTAATGATCAAGTAAATGGATCTTTTGGGGGAAATATCAAGTTGAAATGAGCGTGCCTAGTGTTGCTTACTGGAGTAGGTGGAAGAGGATCACTTTCCATATTTGTTCCTATGTACATGTGTTTTGTGGGAGAGGGAGATAATAAACCCTGTGGTGCTTTAGTGTGGTGCAATACATCTGTATCATGTTGCTCTGACAACAGTTTGTGGATGATCCCTACTGACATGTACATGTACCACTCCACCTGGGCCCATCATAGGGGGTTGTTAGTGACATGGCTCAGAGATGATGTGTAACAGACCTCAACCTTATGTTGAGATGCACACATACAAAAGCCAGAGAATCAACATTAATGGACTATGATCAAGCTGTCTGCATACCTGTGTTGTCAATGTCAACACAGGTATGCAGCCATTGAATCAACATCAGTGGACTATGATCAAGCTGTCTGCATACCTGTGCTGACATTGACAACGTGTCATGCGCAAGGTGGATGACATAAAAAGGCATACTGGTGCAGCTGTAAGGCATGTAGCAGTTCCCTGCTTATGCAGATACACAGGTGCAAGGCAACTCAGTTATACCCATCCATATTTAAGATGCAGACTGACTGTGTGATGTCGTGGGCCTATGATACACAGAACACACGCATCATGCATCTGGTCTAACCTCAATGGCTTATTTCACAGGTACATTCCACTCTTTAGTGCATGTTACAGACACATCTGTTATCAGTTACTGTCTATTACCACAACTACCTTTCTTATGTCATGCACCTGTTTGTGAGTCAGGTTTAGTACATTCCATGGTAACTGTGAACATATTTGGTGGTGTGCTCTGATACAGATGTGAGGGATATAATAGGCCAGCACCTTAACCTTTGTCTAACCTTATGTTTTCGGATCAGGATGCCTGAGGAGGAAAGGAAGAAGTTGGAGAATGAAATTGTGCTGCATGCCCCATGGCTGGTGGATGCTCCTAAAAGATAAGAAAGACCCAGCCTTCTGCCAGCATATCTGGTGGGATCGTGTTGCACAGGCCAGCTCTGACAGTAGTCGTTACTGTATGACTGCAGGCACAGCATAGGCTATAGACATTATCCACCCCCTGGCTTGTAGATGAGAATAAAGCCACTGGTGGGGGATCAGCGATGGAGCAACACTAACTGAGATGGAGGAGTACCAGGCATCTCTGATTGGGTGGGGCACAACAGTTCCCGCATACCTAGTGGAGGACTTGACATTGGTATGAAACTTCACTGAACACCTCAGATGTCAGTGGGCAATGCCCCAGGTGGGTGTTACCTTACAAATATGCCATGGAGTGCAACCTGCCTCAGTCAGAAGTTCAGCTACAGTACGATCACATTGTTCTTACAAGCGTATTGTCACTTTAGTTACAGCATCAGCCTGCACAAGGGTATGTAGCCTATACTCTTTGCTTGCCTCTCTCTCTTTTATAGTTGTAGCCTCACTGTGATTTGAGTATTAGACAGGGTATTACTATTATGCTTGGGAATATTTGTTTCACAGGTGCTTCAGTGTCATGGTCCCCCACTGTGGATTTGCCATGCTTGATGATGGGGAACTGTCTGCGCTTGATAGTGATACCTGCCACAGCCTGGAATCTGTGGTCATGGGCATATGAGATGCACACATAAGCAAATATTAAGGGTTTATGGCTAAGTTTGCAGATGACTGTAAACTTGGCGCCATAATAAACTCCCCAGAGGATATCAGTATCCTCCAAGAGGGTATTTCCAAACAAATAGCTGCTGTCAAAACCATAGAATAAATCTAAATGCTAAGAAATGTATAATAGCATCCTTCGGCAAGCATAAACACCCCTGCAACTATCACATTGATAACACACCCCTGAAAGTTGATCTCACAGTGAAGGATCTGGGAGCCTAAGTTGACAGTGAACTGGCCTTTGATCAACACATATCCATTATTGTCAAGAAGTCCTATTTTCATAGTACAACTTATATCTAAAGGTATGGCGTCCAGGTCCAGGGATGTAATCATTGCATAGTATTCAGCTCTCATTAGGCCAGTCATTTACTATAATGCCCCTTTCAGTATGTGCTTGGCTCAGCTAGAACTACTACAATAATTTCTTACTAAAGAAATCAAGGGCAAAAATCATAAAAACTATACAGACCATCTCAACACTTTGTTCCTCTTCTCAGTATTACACAAGCTATGAAGAGGTGACCTCTGCTTTGTGAATAGAGCCTCAACAGACTCTGTCTTGTCAGACCTATTACACATTCGCAAGTCCAGTGGTAGCATGAATACCCAATCAAGGAATCACAGTCTTTTTTTGCAACATAAACATGACAAGTTGGAAGGATAGATGTGTATTGTAGAGTATGTGTGTGTGCTGTACCTTTAAGAAACATTTCCAAGGACAGCACATACATATAAATAGCAAGCACATGCTAGCTTCAGTGCCATTTTCAGAATGCACCCAGAGTGTGAGCATGTATGAGTGAGACAGTCTGTTTATAAGTTTATCTAAGTTAAAGTTACTAAGCCTCAATCCTGATGTGTTTGTACATAATGAAGCTGCTTGAACACAATCTACAAATGTTCATCTGTTTTATCCTGACCAGATGAGCAACATGGTGTCAAAACCGGGATTGCAGAGACTGCTTTTCAGAGCTATAAGGTGCAGAGTTAACAGTGAATATAAATTAAGTGAACTGAGAGCAAAAAATGGGCCAGAAATGAACTAAAAGTAATGAAAATTTGCATGAACAATTTCTTTTATTAAAAAAATAAAATGGAGCATTACAAGGGCACAGAATGCATTATTAAGCAAACAAATAGCATGGAAACATTTATTAAGCAAACGAAAGGCACAAAATGTTTATTAAAAGAAATGTTCGAAGTTAAGATTTTGATAAAACGATTATTAGAAAATGTCATAAGAGGTTCAGAGTTACGTCAGAATTGCAAAACGCATGTTTAAATATTTAATAAAATCAATATCAAACCTACTAAAACCCCTAACACTGGACCCCTCCCAACCCTTCAACCTATTTAGGCACCAGTCCTATACCATTTACTACCTCTAACCCTATCATTAATAACCCCCTTACTCAACAAAATGTCATAAAAAACCCATTCTCATTTCAGCCCATATCCACAAACATCATAAAGAAACAGCTACAAGAACTAAAAGCCTGTTCCACCTCAGCTGATAAGCTTCCACCACACTACCTCAAAGTTGCTGCCAACTAAATTGCTTACTCAGTCAGTATCCTTATTAATAGGTCTTTATCTGAATTGGCAGTCCCAGGCATATGGAAACAATCTCACATCACCCGATCCATAAAGGAGGCAACTCTTTTGAACTAACCAATTTCCATCCTATATCCATTTTGTCACCCATATGCAAAATTCTTGTGAGAGGTATCCATCAGCAGATAATGCAATATTTCAAAACAATCTTTTAACCCAAAGTCAACATGGTTTCCGATCCAGCCACAGCACATCTGCAGCCCTATTATCCTTTACAGACACTGTGAATAAGGCCAGAGATGCAGGATGCTATACAGCCTCAATATTCCTTGACCTCCCTAAGGCCTTTGACACAGTCTCTCACCCCCTACTACTAAACACACTGTCTAACTTAGGCTGCTCACATAACACAGTAAAATGGTTTCAGAACTACCTCAAGGATTGCAAACAATTAGTGAAATGGTCTAGCAAACTGTCACCCTTTCTCTACAATCCTACTGGAGTTCCTCAGGGCTCCATCCTTGGACCCCTACTTTTCAACATTTTCACTGACAACCTTCACACGTCCTCCCACCTTGGAACACTCATTCAGTATGCTGATGATTCCACCATAATCTGTCCTGCTTAATCACTACCAGAACTGCTTTCAAAAACTCAACAGTCCTTTAATGCAGTCAAATCCTGGCTAAAAAATTGCCAACTCTTTCTTAATCCAAAGAAGACTAAATGAGTACTCTTCCACCCTAAAAACACCTCCCCTGCCCCCGATCATTTCAACATCTTTGCATCTGACAGTACTGTCATAGAAATAGTGCAGGAAACCAAACTTCTAGTAGTAATCATTGACAATAAACTTTCCTTCGACCATCATATACAGCAAAATATAAAGAAAACTCATCAAAAACTGTGACTCTTATGCAGAAACAAACATTTCTTAACTGCAGCAACCAAAGTTTCCCTCACAATAACCTTTTTATTTCCCTCTCTTCTTTATGATGCCTCTATCCTAACTAACCTACAAACTTCTACCCTAAGCAAGATGGAACAGTGTTACAACAAAGTTTGCCACAAACTCTAAGTATCACCCACAACACTGTAAACCACAACTAGAACTAACCTGGCTTGAACTCCCCACCCAACTTGCTTTTATTCTGCTATCCACCTTGCACAACCTTATTTTCAAGCCTATTGCCTATCCTGCACTAGCCAACTTAGTCACACCTTATACACCAAATAGATCCTTGTGATCAGAAGATAAAAATCTCTTAGCTGTCCCAATACCCAGAAAAAAGCCAGGTTACTCTCTTTATTCATATTCTGTCTCTAACCTATGGAATTCACTACCTCTTGCCTCTCAGGTCCATGCCTGGCCTAACACACTGGCTCTGCTCCTGTATAAATCCAGCCTAATGCTCAGCTCTTCCTCTTCCACACTAGCTTCATTTTCTTCCTCTTTTGTCACATCTCACTCCTTCATAGTCTACAACATCCCAAGTCTCTCCTAACTCCTTCTCTGTTTCTATACCATATCCTTAAGCTACTGCTCAGTCTGTAATGCCTCTACTCTTCTTAACTCTCTCACTATCTTTCTGCATCACTAGCTCTTCTGCTATTATTTTCCTGACTGAAACCATCATTTTATTTTTCATACTATAGCAACCAATGTCATACATTCTGCTACCAACATACTACTTTTGTATGCTTTTTATCTACTCATAGGCTATGTATATATTGTTAAATGACTAAAATTGTCTATAATGATATAACTCTATAGAATTATCCAGATGTGTAGTATATCTTGTAACCTAGTTTAGGTTCTATCAACTTATCTTTGTATAGAATTCATCATGTCACTTGCATTGTTTTTTGGATTATAATGTATTTGTATTGCACTGTATATAGAACTTTTCTCCCTGGGCCTCCACTGAAAATGGGTTCGGTAGACCCAGTCGGACCACCCTGGTAAACAAATGTCAAATAAATAAATAACTAAATAAAATTAACATGTTTAGAGTAAAACAAGCACAAGAAAATTATAATGGGCATGAAAAGAGATTAAATGGGCAAAATGAATATAACAAAGGGCGAAAAAGGGCACATTAAACATAAATAAAGTAAGGCAACTGCATGTTTTTTGGCAAATTACTGTGTTTTGGCATAGACTACTATTTTGCATTGAATGAAGCTACTCAGGGGATAGCTAGAGTTATTCAAAGTGTCTCAAAATGTGTAAAAGTACAGTGTATGTTTACTACTGTGCATTTATTCCAAAGAGTTTGTTGCGTGCAAAGTGCAACTATTTCAAGTGCAGTCAAAATACAGTGACTTCAAAACGTTTCTTGCTCTGGGTGTGTCTATTTGCAAAGGGCCCCCATTACAAAGTGTTTCTTGTACTGTAAAGAGTAATTTAGCAAAGTACAGCCATTTTGGAAGAGTTTGAGTGCGTTGTGTGCTGTTTATTCACAAAGTGCAGTTACTTTGAAATGTTTCTTACTCTGAACTTCTTCTGCCCATTTTATTCTCACAGTGCAGTTATTTTGAAATGTTTCTTATACTGATGAGGTGATTTCTCAGAGTACAGTGATTTCAAGAGTGTTCTTGTGCCACAGAGACTTATTTTGCAAAGTATTTCACAAAGTCCAGTTATTCAGAGGCTTATTGTGCTATTGGGCATAGTTACAATTACTGGCATAAATTTTTGGCATATGTGTATGTGTGTGCATTCATGCATACTTGTGAACGCCTTCACTGATATGTGTTAATATGGTAGAGGCATTTCGCAGACCAGGTCCACTTGTATTTGATCAGAATATTGCAGAGAATTAGAGAACAATTGAGCAAGAGTATGATATTTTCATGCAAACAGTTTATTCTGACAAAGATGCATGCACCAGGACATTTATTTTGCTAAACCTAGCTAGGTTAGAGGCCATTGAAAGAGAGTGTTCATTTGTGTATGTACCAGCAATATATGGAGAGGGGGAAAACAGTCATATTGTTGTACAGACTGAGTCAAGGGAAGACCCTGAGTGTTTGAAATGCAAATTCAGAGAAATGTGCAACCCCCATACAAATGTTACATTAAAGAGGCATTAGTTTTACACAAGAGATCAAAAGCCAGGAGAAACTTTTGCAGCTTATATTAGTGATCTGAGAAACAAAGTTTAAACATGCAGCTTTACTGATTTAAAAGATGAGTTAATAAAGGACAGGTTGTGTGTGGTATTAACAGTGCTGCTGTGAGAAAGATTTTACTTTGTGACAGTCATTTAACATTAAGCAAAGTTATTGAGATTTGTCAGATCCATGTAGTTATAGAAACACACACAAGTATGCTTGCAAGTGATAAGAGCATGGTTTCAGCAGGCTCTAGAGCAAATGTAGACAGCATGTGGCTAGCTGGAACAGTCCTAACCACATGGCCGCTGCAACCCCTGTGGGTGTGCCAGTGAAAACTCATAGTCTTCCAGCAGGTTCTAAGGCTAGTTCAGTTAAAGGAGCATGCTCAGTACAGTACAAGGGTGAGTCAGCAAAACTCAAGTCAAGCTTTATTGTTAATTGTCGCAATTGTGGTGCCAACCATGAGTCTAAAAGAGAAAAGTGCTTAACATTTTGTCAGGAATGCCACACGTGTAAAAAATGGAACCATTTTCAAAAGTTTTGCAAATCAAGTGAACCTCAGTCGCTTATAAAGAAGGGTCACTTAAAAAAACAAGTTGCTCATATAGAAAGCTGCAACCCTACTTTTTATGTAGATGGTGTATCAGTAGTTGGTGAAAAGATTAATGCAGTAGATTTATTAGCAAAGAATGAAGTGTTTTCTGCTGTCCTGATCCATGGTAAACCCACAGAGCTCAAAGTAGACACTGGTTCAAAGTGTAATGTTATGTCAACAGAAACATTTGCTAAAGTGTGAGCTGGTGAGCAACTTAATGTGGCTGTTTTGCGAAACATGTTGCTTATGGAGGTGAAGAAATTCAAACAGAAGACTCAGTAGTGCTTTCATGTTACTTGGCTGGGAACTGTTACAGCTCACTATTTATGTAGTTCGAAGACCTGTGCAGTCATTATTAGGTTCAGAGACAGTTTGAGAATGAATCTGCTTTTCTTTACAAAGGATGTCTATCATATAAGCACATGTGCCAGTTCCAGTTTTAGTGAAGCTATTTTCTCAGAATATGTTGATATTTTCGATGACAAGCTAGGCAAACTTCCAGTTGTGTATTCTATGAAGTTAGATCCAGAGGTCAGTCCAGTGGTCAGACCAGCAAGAAGAGTTCTGATAGCTATGCAGAACAAAGTCAAAGCTCAGCTGGATAAAATGGTGCAGCAACTCCAGTTACAGAACTTATTGAATGGGTGTCTCCCATGGTAGCAGCTCACAAAAAAAGGCTCAGAAGAAATCAGAATATTCATTGACCCAAGAGATTTGAACAAGGCATTAAAGAGACCTCATCATCCTATGCATACAGTCAAGGAAGTTGCAGCCCTAATAACGAAAGCCACTGTTTTTTTGTCTTGGATGTTAAGAGTTCATTTTGGCAAGCAATGCTTGAGCGCAAATCTTCAGTACTGACTGCATTCAGTACCCCATTTGGAAGATAAAGATTTCTCAGGATGCCATTTGGAATAAATTTTGCAAGTGAAGTCTTTCAGAGTGCAATGGAGCAAGATTTTTCAGGTTATCCATGTACCATAAAAGTAGGATTCATTGGTCAGAGGCAATGGTGAAGCAGAGCATGATGGAAACCTCAGGAAAGTTCTAGACAGAGCACATGAAGTGAACTTGAAGCTCAATCCTCCGAAATGCAAATTCAGACTACCAGAAGTTATGTATGTAAGTCATTTATTTACTAGCACTGACTTACGACCAGGCCCATCCAAGCAAGCTGCCATTCTTGAGATGCCAGCACCAGATAATGCTCATGCTCTACAACATTTTCTTGATATGGTATACTATTTGGGCAAGTTCATACCAGAGTTTAACGAGTTGACAGCTCCGCTGAGGGAGCTTACGCACAAAAATTTTGCATGGTCTTGGTTAGAACAGCACCAGAGAGCATTTGAAGACCTTAAGCAGAAAATTGTCACCCCACCTACATTAAGATACTATGATGTCAATAAACTAGTAACTCTTTCCTGTGATTCTTTAAAATTTGGTCTTGGTGCCATTATTCATCAAAAGGGCAGACCAGTAGCCTATGCATATAGAACTTTTACCCAAACTGAAATGCAATATGCTCAAATTGAGAAAGAATTTTTGGCAATTGTGTTTGCTTGTTCGAATTTTCATGATTATATTTATGGTTGAGCTATCCAGATTGAAACTGATCATCAACCTCTAGTCACTATTTTAAAGAAGCCTGTGCATTCATCTCCAGCAAGATTACAAAGAATGATGTTCAACTTGCAAAAGTACAACTTCAAAATGGTCTATACAAAAGGCAAACTTGTTTATCTGGCTGATACCTTATCCAGATTGCCCAGAAATACAACGGAACAACTTGATGCAAAGAATTTTGACTTTGATGTCATGGAAGTGCATACTTTTTCTACCACAAAACTTGATGAGCTGAGAGATCATACAAAGATTGATCCAGTTTTGCAAAGCTCAACCACTACATCAATGCTGGATGGCCGTCAAAGCAATCCAGTGTACCGCCTGAAGTGCAACTTTACTTTTCTTACAGAAATGAGATGTTGATGGAAGATGGCGTTATTTTCAAAGGTCCGTAAATTATTGCTCCTACTTCCTTACGGTGTGAATATATCCAGATTTTATATCGTGGTTACCCAGGTTACGAATCTACCAAAAGCAGGGTGAGAGGACTAGTATTTTCGCCTTCCCTAGCAAAAGACATTGATAAAGTACTTTCTTCTTCTTCAGTATGCATTAGTACTAAGCCGTATTTACAAAAAGAACCACTTCAGCTAAGTCAAGTTCCTGAACTACCTTGGTCAACAGTAGCCAGTGACATATTCGACTGGAACAATTAGCATTACTTAATGTTGGTTGCATGTGTGCCAGGTGTGAGAACTGTAGGCACTGCCTGAATACCATTCCCTATGCATTGCAGATTGCCTGGTAGTTAATAGAGCAGACTCCCTTATACTTGATATACCATGTCCCTGTGCCTCCAGGTAGGGCCTCAATAGTGATGTGGGTACAGTCAATTGCTCCTAGTTCTTCAAATAAATAGGCAATAGCATAGAAAGCCTGTATGATAGTGTTTCCTTCCTATGTGGTGAGTGGGAAGCATGTAAGCAGCTCCACATGCTGTAGCACGATGTCAAGAAACTGAAGTAGTATGCATGATGCTGATGCTTAGAACACACCCACCATGTCCTCCATTGGTTGCTAGAAGGTCCCTGTAACTAGTATTGTCAAAGTTGCATATACACTGTTGTCCATAGGAAAGGGTATTGCATGCATCACATCACCTTGCATGTGAGAACAATGCATCTGTACTCGCACTTCCATGGTCTGTCTACACTGTCATTGTCATCGTTATCATTTCCCTCTTTTCCCATTTTTTCCACATGGGGTTGGGTGTAGGTCAGTTGTCACCATCTTTCTCGATTCAGTGCCACTCTCCTACCTTCTTCCCTGGTCATGCCTGTCTGTTGCTGGTCTTCTCTCATGCATCCAGTCTCTTTGCTGGATGCCTTTGATTCCTCTTGCCTTCTTCCTGTCTATTCCAAATCTTCTTCACCAGATTGTCCTTTGCTTTCCTGCACATGTGCCCAAACCACCATTATCTGTTTTCTTTGACCTTTTCTACAATTGAAGCTACTTTGGAGTCAGCGGCAGTGTCTTCCTTTTCTTCATCTGTCCCACAGTGTGCAGCCTACCATCCATCTCACACACTTCATCTAGCTTCCTCAACTGCTCTGCCTTCACAGCATAGGTTTCTGTACCATACAGTAGTGCAGGTCACACTACTGTTTTGCACACTTTACTTTTCAGCTTCTTTGGCATTCTTCTGTTACACACTACCCCTGATACTCTGTATCAGTTGGTTGCAGCCCTTCTGATGCTAGCTTTGACATCCTCATTCACCATCCTTTAATTAACTAGCCTCTGCATATGTTGTAGACACATTCTATCAAATACCTAAAAAGTGAATACAAAAATGAATATATTATATATTCATAGATAAATTTTTTTTTTATATACAAGTGGCAAGAACACACTAAGAATAATTACTAGTAACTAGTAGTAGTAGTTAATAGATTTAAATGCTAAATTACAAATAGAATTTGTTTGGCTGGCTAGTTCATGTGATTTTAATTGTACCTCTATTTAAAACTTAGATAATCTATTGTTTTTATGTGCTGATGAAGGGTGGATAACTCGAAAGCTTCTCATTAAATTTTAGCGTTTTAGTGATTTGTGTGTGATTTCAGATAGGTCAGAGTAGGCCAGGTCTTCAACACACTAACCACTGACAAATACCCTTGCCCATATTTGGTTACATTAGTCAGAATGACCATAGGTGAGTGGCTAGCTCTGATATGGTGCACAGTCTGTGATTCATGTTCTCCTCTCTAGACTATACTGTGCATCATAGTTGATGCCTAAAGCAGTTGGTCTATACAACCCTTCTCCTGACAGGCACTGCCTAGAGTATGTCGGATGGTAGTGGTCAACTATTTCTGTGTTATGGAGGGAATGAAATGTTAGGCATACTCAGATCACTCTGCTACTTGGTGGGTGATGACATGCACTTCCTTGGGTACTGGCTATGAGGACAGCCTCATACATATACCTTTGTACTAAACCTGCTGCTACCCCTAACATGATTTTATGTTCTCTGTCTCTGTACACTGGGAGTTTTTGGCAAACAACTACTCTGGTGGTCACGCCTTGTTATACAAGTTTTAAACATTTCTGAATCATTCTGCTATATATTTTGCCCTTATTTATATTCACTATCACCCCCATTATACTAATGTTGCTTATTTTCCTCTGATTGTATGGTCATTTGCATCATATGCTATATATGTTGGCTGCAGTATTTCACAACCTACTGCAATTGCACTAGGTGTGTCTCTAATTTAACCCTGTCCTGATGGCTGCCACTACTTGTCATGCAGTTTCACCTTTCATATTGCACTATTCATTTCTGAATTCTTGGGATAATTTGGTGCAGTGTTTGCATGTTGAACTCTTAGACAGCCTCCTTTGCATGCTTGAATGCTATATTCATTTTTCTGCACAAAATCTAATATTGAGGCACAGTAAAATACAACATCTAGAAGCTGTAATAATTATTTTGTGCAAATGTATATTGTAAAAAGATAAGCTTGTAGAAGCAGCATCATTATTTTATTGACTCTTTGCCAAGGGCTATTCTCATAACTTCCTAGTATACTAGGTTAATGACCTCTAGTGTCTTTATAAAGCTAGTCATGCAACTCAAATGTATCCCACAAGTTATATGTTTTAAATGTTTATACAGGGGTGATTGTTGGTTATAACATGGTTTCCTAATTATGTCTGTCCATCAGTGACATAGGCGCCAGACCAGGGGTGAATTCTCTATTTCCTACCCAATGGTGCAAGTTACTCTTAAATAGAATTAGGGAGGGACTTTAATCTGGATGAGGAGCCCATTCTAGAGAATGAAACTCTCTGAGATACATATATCTCTCTCCAACATGTCCTATTTATGCTGCAAGCAAAATTTAGGTCTTTAGATCTAGTAGTTCTGATGCTGTTTGGTTTGCAGATGTGCAAAAAGTTCATCAGAGTGGGGTCCAGGGGTGCCTTGTATGCCAGGCATTGTTTGCCTCAGTAGTGTGTAGGAGACTGAGTGTAGACATACGGCTTTGAAGTGATCTACAGATGACATTATGTTTATGCTCTGTATTGTTTTTGTAAGGAACTTTTGTGGACATTCGAAATACAGCATGTGTCTGGTCAGGTACATATCAAAGGAGGCATTACAGTCAATGATGGGTTTGATGAAGGCCAACTATAGTGGTACAAAGAATTCCCTGGACCCTAGACGCCATACCCTTACTTATAAGTTGAGCAATATAGAAGGATTTCCTTACTACCTTTGACACATGTTGGTCGTGGGCCAGGTTACTGTCTAATGTGTTCTCAGATCCCTGACTAGTGGATCTATTCCTAAGGATGTTTTATTTATGATATAGTTTCCTGGGTGGTCAACTTCAGAAAAGGTACTAAAATGCATTTCTTGGCTTTGAGTTTTAAGCTGTGGCCTTGGCGCCAGTTATTTGTCTGTGTTAGACCCTTTTGTAAGATGTTGACAACTTGGGGGGATACTATGATTACTCCTAGTCTGCAATTTTCTGCAAACTTTGTCAGCCAGAGGCCTTTGACATTGGCCTTGACTTGCGAGAAGTAGATGCCAAAGAGGAGCGGATCCAACACAGAGCTCTGAAGGTCTCCACTGATTACCTGCCTGTTTGTGGAGATGGTCTCACCAATCCTAAGTTTCTGGGTCCTATCTGTGAGCCAGTTGGCTATCCTGAATGTTGTAAAGGGGGTTTATGCCTAATTCTGTAAGCTTGTTAACAATACCTGAGTGCAGTATTGTATTAAATACCTTTGCCAGGTCAAGATAAGCAGTATGAAACAACAAACAGAACAAAAACATCTGGGGTTTCTTCTGTCTGAATGTGTCAGATTGTAAGATGTTCAGTGCAGTTTAACATTTCACTCCAGCTATAGCTCTTCAGGTGTTTATACCCCAAATCCCTAAAAATAAGATACTTATTTGTCCTGGATTTGACTCTGACCAAAGAGGCTTATAGGAAGATTCCAATTTTGCATTCTCCCCACCCACTCCTCCTCTGCTAGTTCCAAGCACAGAATAACTGGTAGGAAACCAGCATATCAATTTGGCTATTTGAGACAATAATAAATTGTGGAATAGTCCTGAAGGTTTAAATACCAATGAATGATATGTGAGTTTGAGTCTTCCTAGAGGAAATCCACTGCAGATCTGGACAGAATTACCCCCAAAATAATATTTTAATGTTTCAGCTACCCAATTTATAAACAGAGATTGTTTCTCAACAGTGGCAGTTTCTTTCTTGCTCAAGTAATGTTTTACTGTTATATAGCATGTGATCCTCCTTATCCTAATGAAACGAAGATGGACAATATGAACCAGATAAATCCACAAAAAACGAATCGAAGGCACGAACACCTAAGCAGCGTTAATTTTGCTGCTTGGATTATATTTTGTCCCAACTTTTGAGTTATTAAACTGTGGAATTGTACAATACTTTCTGGTGTTCGTGCCTTCGATTCGTTTTTTGTGGATTTATCCTCCTTATCCTCTCACTTTTCGCATAACACTTCATTTTAGTCATACATTGGAAGTATCCATACATGGAATAATTTTAGTTTGGATGTTTGGACAAGTGGATAGTAGAAAATACTGCTAACTGTTTGAAAAATACCTTCAAATCCTGCTGTCCATGCCAAATACTTTTTAGATGGGTCCCTCTGTTATAGATTTAATATGAGTTGAACATGAAATGTAAATTCATAACAACGTTTTAGGAAATTATAAGCTCTCTGACTTCCCTTTTGATGGAAGATCTAAGGCAATCTGCAATTTCTTGTATATATATTTTTTTACTTGGTACTAGTTTCCCATCCTTTACAATAAAACATAAAAACAATCCTCTTAAAACAAGCTCACATTTTCTTTTGGTCATTGTAATGCTTACTTATTTCATTGTCTGGAAAATATTTAAGGTGTACATGCATTACTAGAAATTATATCATCTGAATTTGCCATTGCATACACCCATGAGATAACTCATTCTAACAATATATATACAAATGGTAGGCTCATTGCTTCAGGATTCATAAAATGAATGGGAACTCTGAACATTAGGAGCATAGCCTGGCTGTTCAAGATTGCATTCTGCATGTTCACTTTTTTTCTTTTTTATTGCCCTTATCAGGATGGCATGGAGACTGCATTAATAAATGCCCTTGTAGCAGGCTAAAAGACAGGAAGTACAAATTAACTCCACAGAGGAAGTACAAAGTAATGCAAGTAGAATGTACATAGCAGCATGAAACACAATAGTCAACTATGTTTTATATTTAGAAAATCAAACTGCTACTATAAATAGAAATAATAATTCTCCCAAAAGTCCCTAAAGTGGTTAGAATATGAAACCGTAATTATATACATAAAAATAATTTTACTAAAAGTCTCTGAGCAGTAGAGTTGTTACCAGACCATAATACTATATTGTGCTGGGACAGAAAGGAGAGAGGCTGTCCTGAAAGAAAGAATTTCTTATTTTTAGATCTACTTCTATGGTGTGTTATCATACAACTTTATTATATACATCATAAAGATCATTGCTTCATGGGTCATAAAACTGAATGGGAATGCACATTGCGGCGCACTTTTTACATTCAATAGGTTGGTCTACAGTATCACTGGCATCCTGCAGTTACAAAGCCTTCTCTTCCCCTGGATATTTAACAGCCCTGATGTACAAAAATATAACATTAGGCTACTGCTCCATTCTAAAAAAACGCTTGGAGAAAACTATTGACCTAGGATCAACCAAGAAAATAGCATCACACTGGTAAGACCTAGATTTAAGCTTACCCTTGCAGAAAACACTTTCTCTAGAATAGAATCCATAATGTGGAACCAAGTACCCTTGTATCAAAAAAAAAAAAAACAGTCAAGACTTTCTAAAAAATCTTAAGCAGTATCTTAAGAATGAAGCTAAATGCACTTGTTTTCTTGATACTAAGTATTGTACTATTATTATTTATTGTATTGCTTAAACTGTATATTATAGAATGGTACTGGTAACTGTGTTTGCAGGAGCAATTCCTTTATGTACATATTTTAAACATTTTTAAAACTGTTTGAATGGAAATTTCTCCCTGTGTGTAAATACTGTAAATATTACTAATACTGCATTTGTGTATTGCTTATGATACTGTCTATTAATAATTTTACACAATGTTATCCTAATATTCTATGCCTACTCATCTTTTCTAACTACTCTGAACCCAGGTCATGACTGAAAAGGGTTAGTAGACCAGTCCACTTACCTGGCAGTCAAATTGTAAATAAATACATTTGTAATGCTCTGAGAATGTGTGAATGGATGGCAGTGTGGCAGCCTCACAAATAGTCTGAGCAAAACATTCCTGAAGAATGCTGCAGTAGCAGCTGCTAACCTGATGGAGTGAGCTCTAACCTCTCTAGGCAATCTTTTGTTGTACTCATAACAGAAAACTATACAGTTAGCTGTCCACTTGAAACAGGACTGTATCATTAGTGGCCAACCCTATTTAACCTTCATGAAAGAAACAAACAACTGATCAGTTTACCTTATCGAGTCTTTCCTCTGCATGTAATACAGCAGAGCTCTGTATCCATCCATCCAAAACAAGATTCTTTCTCTTTCATTTTCCTGCTTAGAGGTTAGAAAACTGAAAGCTGAAAATAACACATTAGGGAAAATGTAGGAACTATGGAGGGTGTGAGGATATTAGATATTATTTGTGCTAGCATGACAGTGGCTGAAGTTTTGTAAATAATGGTAAATAATTGTAAATTACGCTGTGTTGCATATGCCAGCACGTCTTGCTATAATTTTGATTGTCTCTCTGATTTATGCAAGATGCTTGAATGACAAACAGTGTTCTTCTGGCTGAACAAATGTACGTGTTCTTTGTGGGGAGAGTTCTGAATGTATGTTGTGCCAGAGTCAGCTGACCTAGGTTTGATGTCATTGTGTGCCAGGGCTGAGAGAATAGCATCTTCAATGCAGCTGTTTACTTTTCAAAGTCTTATACGAGAGTAGAATTCTCATGACAGTTTCCTGTTACTTTTGAAAAACGATCTGCTATAAAAAGCAAGTTTTGAGTCAGTTGTTCAGTTTTCATTCCGTTGTTTTCCTGAGTTGTTTCCAAGACAGTAAGTGCTCCAGTCGCTGTGGACAGACAACAGCCTGGCGTCTGGACATAATTCTTCATCTTGTCTTGTACAAGTAAGAGTATAATCTTGCCTTGCTAAGTTATTTAGATTAGATAGGGACAGTTAATATTCAGATAGTCAGAGAACTACAGCTAGATAGAGGTTTTCTAAACTCCATGTGAGATCTATCCTACAGTATTATTTTTATATTTCCTGTGTGTGAGACTCTGATGTTTATTAGAATCAGTTATTCAGTATTTACATGTTTTAAATCCTTTTATTTATTGTTAAAAGTTTTACTACCTGTCATTGTGGCTAGTCATTTAGTTAATATTTTTAATAACTTGAGAGTGTTTATGCTTATTGTGATAACACCAGGGCCACTCTGAAAAGCCTTACTGCTTGGAATAAATGTTACCATTTGTTTTCATATCTATTTTACCCAATATAACTGAACACCCTTTTGAAAGGTATTGTGGTATTTGACTGGTGGCAGCCATTACCCTGTAATTTGGAGCAAAGAGTCACAGTAGGTAAATCTGTGTCAGTTTCCATTCCAGGGACAGAGGTGGCCCAGTAAAACAGGGAGGCAGATGGAGACAGAAGGAGATTATGGAGTACTAAAAGAAATGAAGGTGAAAGCAAATATTTAGACCAGAGAATGTGTGTAGGATTCTGAGAAATGTTTCAAAGAAGCCTGTTTGATGGAGATGAGTCAACAAATTATGGCTGTATAATTACAACCCTCCAGTTGGGAGGGTTGCAGGATGATTTACGTAAAGAAATAGTGGTGCAGAGTGAGCCAGAAAATGAAGAAGATGTTTTCTGGAGAGACATTATGGAGACAATACAAAAGGAAGAGGTACAGACAATCCTGAAGAGTAGTGGTGAGATGGAAAAGAAATGTCAAACAAAAAAGGCCAGCACCAAAGTAGTAAAAAATATGTATGTATTTTTATTGTGGCTACACCAAAAACACCACACTATCAGACCAGTTTCGGCAACCTGCCTTCCTCAGTGATGAAAAAACAAACCATATTAACATAATTTATACCTTAGTTAATTAAGCAATTAATGCATTTAAAGCAACAACACCAACATGAAGCTAAAAATCCAACAATGTATCATAAATTTTCATTAAGACCAGGGTTAAACAAACGCCCCAGCCTAATTATCCATTTTTTTTCTTTTTTGTTTAATAGGGCATGCCACCCTAGTTTGTTGGACCTATCCCCCTGGATTTTATCAATAACCATAACATTGAATCTGGCTGTAGTATGGGTCAAAGTGTGTTTATATAGAGCACTAGATATTCTCTTATTTTGAATGCTGCTGAAATGTTCGGACATACTCATGCGTAATGGCCTTGATGTTTGTCCTACATAAAAGGAGGAAAAGAAAAGATATGCAGAAAAAGTAAAAGAAGGCAAAAGTGGAGTAGCAGAAAAGATGCAGAAGAAAATGAAAAATAGAAGCATGTGGTAAGGATTCAAAGTAATGAAGACAAAGAAATGGACAGGTATGAAGTGTGGGACAATTTAATAGCTCTTTGGGTGTAAAAACACATGAGGTAAGAGCATTTATTCTTATTAACAAAGAGACATTTTGTGACATTATATTTGAGACTGATGGAAAATTTTCTTGGCGAATATGAAAAAAAGAAAGACTGTAACCCATGGAGCCTTTATGTGACAAAAGCATTTAACAGGGAAACTAAAAAGAAGATTCATATACAATTTTGAACAGAGGTAAAAAGAGACACTTTGAAAGGATATTTGAAAGCTTTATGTAAAACAAATTACTGGATACTGCAAAGGTTTATGACAAAAGGGGTTTATGGACTGGTGGCTAGGATTGTAATAGTGTGTGAAAAATAAAGAAAAAATTATGGGTCTAAATTAATTCATCGAAATATATATTCATTGAATAAGTATTCATCAATGGCTAAACAATGAAATCCATTACAGAGAAGCACAGAATTTTTCCCAGGGTTAAGAACCATTGGGCCATCAGCACAACTTTGCCCTTTTCCCCACTGTAGTGCAATTTCAGAGTTGGTATATACAGTTAGGAGAGCCCCCCCACTGGAGTGGGTTTGATTTAGTGCAGTGTGTGTTCTGGAGTGCTAGAGGGTGAATGGTTCCTAACCCTTGGAAAAATTCTGTGCTTCACTGTAATGAATTTCACTGTTTAGCCTTCACTGAATACATATTCGATGAATACGTATTTTGATGAATTAATACAGACCCAAAAATTAAATGTGGAAGGGAATAGGGGTGTTGTAAACCACTGAGGACAACCCAAAACATGTTTTTTTTTGTGGAAAAGAAGGGCATTTGATATGTAATTGTGACAAAAGAAAATGTTATTTTTATGGGGAAATGGGACATGATGCAAAAATGTGAATTGAAATGTTATAAATATAACAAAAGTTGGACATTTATGGATGGATTGTAAAAATGAAAATAACAGTAAGGAAAAAAGAGGAAAGAGAAGAATTTTTAGAAGAAACATTAGATGAGAAAAAAAATAACAAAGAGGATACAGAAGAAGGTTCTGAAATAATTGACAAAGAAATCATAAACTGGGAGGTAGAAAAAAGAAAAAAATAATTACAATGGTCAAAGGGTAAAAGGCAAAAAGAAAATTCATAGGAATAAGTACAAAAGGAAAATAAATGAAATTGATGAAAAAGAATTTATACAGCTAAAGATGGGGGCTTGGTATAATGATTAAGGTGCTTGACTCACAAACACAAGATACAGTGTTTGATTCTCACCTTTGGGAAGGAAATTGGTTAGTCCTACAATGGACTGTTAAGAAAGCTAGCCTAGTAATTAGCTGTGAACTTAAGAAACCATGACTCTAAGAAAAAGGGAAAATGAAAATATTCGAATGCTTTCTGTAAATGTGAATAGTATTAAGAATATAGTAAGAAAAATAGGAATTTTGGAGTGGTTTAATACATGTTAAGTAGATGTAATTATATTAGAAGACACAAGATTTTTAACAAATGAAGAAAGATTACAAACAGAAAAACTATGGGAAGGAAAGATAAATTGCAATTTGGGAAATAAGAGATATTCTGAAATAGATGTATTCTGTAGAAATACAGTAAAACAATGTAACTTTAGCAAAAATGGGAATATTAACTATTGTAGGTTTAAAATGGAAATAACAAGTACATGGGATTATAACATTATATGCTTATACTAACTGTAAAGAAAGCAAAAGCTTATTTCATCAGATTTTAGACAATGTAGTGATAAATATGAATATAATAATGACAGGATACTTTAACTGTAATTTAAGAGGCAAGAGTAAAAAAAAAAGGAAATTATATAAGGAAAAATGATTGAAGTTATAAGATGTGGTAAGTTAAAACTTTCAGACAAAATTTCATGGTGTATATATATATATATATATATATATATATGTATATATATATATATATATATATATATATATATATATATATATATATATATATATATATATATATATATATATATATATATATATATGTGTATATATATATATATATATATATATATAACTGAAATAAATTATTTTATAGTATCAGAAGGTTTAGTTATACGAAAAGGGGAGGTAGTTGAAACAGAATTTTCTGATCATCTTGCAATATGGCTAGAGATAAAAGAAAATAAAGAATATATAAAATAGACAAAGGAATAAAAAGGATAAATGAGAAAGCATGGAAAGAAGAAGAAAAGAGATTGGTAATACAGTTATACAGTATCATACTACTATGCGAACATTTTATAAAAATTGGTCTGAATGATGGATGATATTTAAGGAAAAATATAAAAAAGTTTTTTTACAGTGACAATATGATGTGAGTAAAGCGGAGAAAGAAAAATATAAAAGAACACAATGATGCATTGGAAGATTTAGAACATAATGATATAAAGTACTTTGACAAAGAAAAAGAATTATATGAAAGAAATAAAAAAATACAAGAATTGTTATTTAAGCAAAGATATTTTTACAAGGAAAAAGAGAATATTGAGTTACTTAAGCAGATTAGTAAAGGAAGATGGTAGGTGATGACATAAATAAAAAACATAAAGGGAGAAATAGAAAGAAATCAGGAAAGAATTATGAACAGTGTAGTATAATATGTGCAAGAAAAGTTTAAAGAAAAAAGAAGGTATTGAAAAAATAGAAAGTAAAAAACCTAACAATAAGAGAATAAAGAATTGGAAAATGAGATTTATTTAAATGAGCTATATAAAGTATTAGGGCAAATAAATACAGATTCAGCTCTAAGCCCAGATGGAATAGGGTATGAAATGTATAAAAATGTAAGGGATTGGAAAAAATAAGTAAATAAAGATTTTGAATGAATGGTTAAATGAAGGTTTTATGTATAAAGAATTATGTAGTGGAACACTTAAATTCATATGGAAGAAACTGGAGGCCAATAGTACTGAATAATAATGATCATACAATCTTTGTGAAGATAATACAAAAGAGATTTGAAACTACAATGGAAAATATTATGGAAGATAGCATATGTAGTATAAAGGGGAAGAGTTCTCAAGAATTATTAATGATAGTTAGAGAAACTGTGGATGATATTATGAACAGAAAAGAAGGAGAAGTGAAAATCATGTTAGCAGATCTTAATAAGGCATTTGACACAATTAGACATGAAATCTTATGGGTAATAATAAAATAATATAATGTAAATGAGAAAGTTAGGAAATTATGTATGTCAACATATAGTAATAATAAAGTAAAAATACTTGTAAATGGCTTGTTAAGCCAAGAGTTACATATGAAGAGTGGTGTAAGACGGGGCTGTCCAATGAGTTGTATACTCTTTGCATTAGTTATGAATGTGAAAGTATGTTAAATAAATTACAAAATGAGGAGGTGGGGTATATAACACCTGAAGGGTTAAGAATTCCAGTTCTGTTAACATATTCAAATGACATTATAATAATTGAAAAAAAAAACTTTGTGATAAAAGAAGTAATTTGCACAGATGAGTGTCTAGAAATGATAGGGATTGCTTTAAATAAAGAGAACAGTAAAGTTTTGGGTAATGCAGTAAAGATCAGGGGTGTATATTTTACAATGAATGAAATGTCTGTGTTCGGTATAAAATTTGGGAATAAAGATAAAAGTAGAATTCAATAGGGAAAAAGAATAGAAGAAATAAAGCAAATATGTATTTTCTGGTGAACATATAAAAAAACTCTGACAGTGTAAATCTTGGCTCTAGATAATTGTCACTGTTGAAGTGACACCCAGACCTCATATGCAAAAATGGGAAAAGGGTTGAGGATGGATAGATGGATGTAAATTTGTCATACAGAGAAAGGGCTTATTTGATAAATTCAGTACTGATGGGAAACTAGCATATTTAGCAAGTGTATTTATGTTGCTAACAGTATCTGAAAAGGAATTATTGCCGATAATTGTTTCATTTATATGTAGTTCTAGATTAAACCGAGTAAAATGAGGATTTCTGTATATAAATAAAGAAGAAGGAGATTTAGGGTTAATTAACCCAGTGTTATATATTGCTTCATTAAATTTGTACAAAGTGTTAAAGTGGATAAATTAAAAAGATGAGAGATTAGTAGTAAAACTGTATAAATATAAATATGACAACTTTTGGGATATGGTAAAAAATAGTAAAAGAGAAAAATAGTGTATAAATGAAGAAATAAAATGCTACCAAGATTTTTTTTTTTTTGCGGAAAATAAAAGTTGATGATATAGAAAAAGATAGAAAAGTATGGTATAAGAATGTAATGATAAAACATTACTATGTAAAGCCATGGGAAAAAATCTAACAGATGAAAAAATTAAAGCTATAAAAGTAAGAAGTAAATGGTAAAATCAGAAAGTAAAATGTCAAGACTTTTTGTGGAGACTGGTAATAAACAAATTGCCAGTAAAAGGAAATATGCCATGTAAAAAGAATAGTGATAGTATATGTTTACATTGCCAAGAATAAGACACTATGGAAAATATGTTTTTGAAATGTAAAAGAGTAAAAAAGTTTTGTAGAAAACTATGTAAAGTTTTTTTGAAGATATAAAAGAAGTGGATAAAATGAACATGTATATGGTTAAATATGGATATTATAAGAATAGAAGTAAAGAATATGTTAAAAGAGTAGATAAAAAGTTATTTTATCTTATAGGGGTTATATGGAATGAAAGAATAAATGAAATTATGTTTAATGGTAAATAGATTTTAACAACAATATTAAGTAAAATCAGATAGTGGCTATGGGAAATGGAGTGTGGGGGTCTAATGGGGATGAAAATTTAGCATGATTGTAAAGGAAATTATGAGTATGTGTAAACAGATTTGTATATTTATATATTTGTACATGTGTAAATGTTTGTAAATATGTAAATATTTTTAAATAAGAGTTATTTTTGTATACAAATAAAGGATGTCTACTCTTTTTGATTGGTGCCATGGGATCTTTTACATCCACTTGAGGTACCACCGACTCAAGTGGATGGGATCATGGTTTTACATCTCATCTGAAGAATGGCACACTCAGGAGTGCAGTGCCCCCCTTATACTGCACAGCAGTATCAGCAATCAATCTAATTGGTGTGGGAACAGAATCTAAAGTCTTCTGCTCCAAAGGCAAGTTTGCTTCCCGTTGTGTCACTGACAATGCTAATGCATGAAAATTGTTAAAAAGAAAACATATGTATACTTATGCATACTGTGTGAAGACAATAGTGGAGATGTTATACTTTCTTTTCTTTTCTTGTACGGTATGCGTATCGAAGTCAGTTTTAAAAACTGTCATGTTTATTTTTATTTTTGAGATTGTGCTACTCCGATCACACAGGGCTAAATATACTAATATCATAATTGTGCAGCTGATGTGTGATCACACAGCTCATACAGACTGCACTAGTAAATAGTGAAGTAGCAGAGTTCTGAACTAGTTGAAGGCAGACAGCTTCTAAATTAGAAAACCATAGTTAAAGGAGTTGCAGAAGTCAAGTTAGGATTAGACAAAGGCACATAGACGCATTTCAAAGTGCTCAGATGGAAGAAGGTACTTGGCCTGGGATATGTCTATAAGATGGTACACAAAGACTTAACTGCAGATGATACCTGATCTCTACCTAATAGTCTGTTAGCAAGAACAATACTAAATTCCACTTCTTTGCAAACAAAGTCAAGTCTACCCCCCATCCAGCAAATAATACAAGAGTTTAGGACTGGACAATTTGAGTTCTTCACTTCAGTGTCTACTTCTGTCATAATTATTGTTTTAGGCATGATGATTACTACTATAAACTACCTATAAATGTTCCTTTTGAGCTGCATCCATCTCCACCATGATACTTCTCTAATTGCACATGTCTTATGCTGAGGCTGTATAACAATCACCTCCAGAGCCACCTAGAAATAAGATTACATCTCTGTAAAAATTACATGACTCATCCACTTTATGCATGCCTCCCATAAAGAGTTGTCCTTAACAAAATCACTCCAAATCTGTCACCTTGAACCATATCAGCAATACAAATGTTTAGTGATGGCTGCCACTATTATCAGAGACGCTGATACATCACTCACAAGGCTGGCCAAGGGGGGGGTTACAGTAAGTTATCTTTCAGGAGCATGGATTTGTGCTGTTACAAGGGCCCTAAGGACTCTAAATCTTGACAAAAAGAACTATTATATGGTAGTGGTAGTGGTACATGTGGGAGTGAATGACTTGAGACATAGAATCCTGATGGATATGCAGACAGACTTGTCAGAAGCTCTCAGGCATGTTACAAATGCAGGAAAGACACTAGTCCTGAGTGGAATTATTCTTTCACCTCAAATGATGCTTATATACAAAGAAAAGATAACTGACTTCAATAACTGGTTAAATAGCTGGTGTCATTCCATGGGTATCCAGTATGTGTCAGTATAGTATGAGATGCTTGACAGTCCAGCTTACTTTGTTATGGATGACCTGCACATTCCTGTTTCACGGCTTTTGCATATTAGATAAAGCATGTGAGGACCCACAGTGACTTTTTAAGCAGAGTCCATTTGATGGACATTCCATTGTAACTAAGAAATCAGTCTCGAAATCAGATTGTATTAAGGTGACTCTTAATGCTAGCAGTGTAAACATTAAATTGCCTGATCCTAAAGCATTCCTGTATTTGGAAAGCATTCATGTCTGTATAATTACTGAAACTTGGTTTAAATGTAAAGAGAACACCCCCTCTACAGCCGTGTTTTGCTCTTTTCATACTTTTAAACCCAGTGGTAGCTGTGCTGGAATCCTCATATTTGTCAGTGAACATATTACCTCCAAGCAGATCCCTAGAAATTCACAAACTAAACTAATTAAACTACAGATCCCACTAGGTAGGCTTAATTAACAATGAACAGCTTATTACAGAAGATATTATATGTCCTCTGATGATCATGTAAGATTACGCAATGTTCTGCACGATCTCCCTATTATCAAAAAAATTCCTTATTCTGGTTGACTTTGATAATCTGGGACACTTATACCTCTAATGTAGGATGTGCCCAGAAATTCCTAGGCTTAATTAGCAAAATTTCCCTTATGTAGCTGGTAACTTAACCTACTAAGGGGCACAGCATTCTTGATCTGAGTTTTAAAAATGTGGCTACCTCTTGCACTACTCGTATGGTATCTTCTTCCCAAACGAAGTTTGACCATCAGCTTACGAAGGTCTCCTTTAAACTACCAAAAGCTCCTACAGTAAGCCTCACTGAATTTAAGGACTGACAAACATGCCATCCTCAACCTACTATGTGATGAAATATCAAAACTCACTTATGACTTCACCTCCCCCAGACTTTAATACAGCAGCATGCTTCAGTAAGCAATTATACAGCAGTTTAGAAAAA
Source organism: Protopterus annectens (assembly GCF_019279795.1). Classification (NCBI taxonomy): domain Eukaryota; kingdom Metazoa; phylum Chordata; order Ceratodontiformes; family Protopteridae; genus Protopterus; species Protopterus annectens. The sequence goes on from NC_056747.1 coordinate 717,846,275, forward strand.
TGCATAAAGCTAGCAATCCCTGCCAGAACCATATATCATGGGAAATTCAAAAACAAACCACCCTGGTTTCCCATTGCAATAAATAAATTATAAAACAAAAAAGAAAGAAATTCCTTGGATTATATAGTAGATCTGAAACCTATCTTCTCAAGGATAATATCAAAAGCATAAAAAAAAACTGAAGAGCACTATCAGATTCATTAAAGGAGATCATTACCTTAGGCTAGCCTCTGAAGCCAAAGATAATTATAAGTCCTTCTTTAGCTGTGTTAGAAAACTAAAAAAAAAAAAAAAAAATCCCCCATATTTCTCAGAACTTATTCATAACGAGGCCTCCTATTCTGATCCAACTGATGTTGCCAATATCTTTATGGGCAAATTTAGTGCCAACTTCGCCTCTGAGACTTCTATTCAAATCCCCAAAATATCTGAATCCTTACTCCTTTAATTATCTCTAAAGATCATTTTCTAAAGTGCTAATCAATGCCAAAAGTACTTCATCCATGGGACGTGACAATGTACCCAGTTGCTAAGTTAATAGCTGCTAGACATGCCTCTGCCAACACACTTCTCAAACTGTTTAACGTAAAATAAAAAAACTCCACCTTCTACAGATTAACTTAACCCTTAAGCTGCTTTTCTCTCTACAACATGGTTCCAGTATTATGTAGATACCAGAAACCTGCATGTACTTCATAATACTTTCATTTCAAAGGAAGGGAAAGCCTGTCCACTTTTGTACGCTTAACCTCTCACATACTTCCTAGAGGAATTTGTCTCTGCCTACATTACATACCACAGATAAAAAGAAATCTGTAGTTTACCCTGTCAGATATTGCTGACAGTTTTATATGGGCAATTAGTCCTGCTGATGTCAGGAGCTGAGCAACTGCTATAAAAAGACAGAGAGGTGCAAAACTGTTTTCCTCTGTCTTTATGGCAGACTGGAAAAGAACTTACACTGATTCACAGCTGCTTCCAATGTAGTCAAGCCTTTCATAGCAAAATAAAGCAATTACTTCACTCAAGGGCTTAAAGGCAGTTTACATCTCTTCTGACAAATTTACATAAGCAACATCATAGTATTGAAATGCTAAGCTTTAAAAGTTGGTTGTTTATTCTACTTAATATATTAAAATAACTTAGATTTTGTATCAAAGATGCCTATGACATTTAGAAGAAAGTTAGAAAATATTTTTTTCTTTTTCATGTCTCCCTGCTCCCCCAGGGCAGAACTGCCCAAATCAAGACTGCTCTGCAGGAAATGAGACAGGTGGCAACGTCATCAACTAAGTGCACTGATAATGTTTATATGTAAGAATTTTATGCTTTCTTGGGATATCCTTGCAGAAGAGGAGGATGCACATTTGGTTCCCAGATCCATAGGAAGAGACATCTTCCACTGACTTTTGAGTCAGTCCTTACACAGGCAGAGTGCATGAGCATTTTCTAGTCTATAAAGGAAATGAAACCATGATATACAGATGAGTTTACTTTAGCACATATGTGTTATGTGCCGCCTCACAGCAAGAGGTTATCCGGTTCTGTCCTCGGCTGGGGTGCCTTCTGTGCGGAGTCTGCATGTCCTCCCTGTGGTTACGTGGATTTCCTCCAGGTGTTCCGGTTTCCTACCACATCCCAAAGACATGCTGTAGGTGGATTAGACACTCTAAATTGACCCTAGGCATGAGTGTGTGTGCATGTGTGTGCCTTCTGTGGAAGTTTGGGTGCCAGGCTGGCAACTCGACACCGTAAAACTCCACTGCCAATCATGAGAGGACAGGTGTTCCGCTGTGGTGCCACCTAACCGGGAAAAGCCGAAAGAAGAAGAAGAAGAGGAAAGAGAAGGAAATCAAAAGGACATTAACTATCTATCTATACTATATATATGAAGTACATGCATGTTGCACACATCTTACATGTGTGCATAGAAGCATATGAGTGTGTGTATAATGGAGAAATAGATTTTGTATGTGTCTGTGTCTGTGTGGTCACGTGCAACCATATGCATATAGAATTAATGACACTTCACAACCAAATCTGCAATTAGGTAACTTTTTCACATAAAAAAAATCCTTTAAAATATCTGTATTGTGCAGTGCAACCGCTAAACTGTCTTTCTATTAATTTGGTATAAAAGACTCACTTTAATGAATTATTGCACAATGCAGATAATTCATTGTTTCAAATCTTGACATGTTTCTCTTACAAAGTTATAAATGCTTTTACTTTAATAGATGTTTTGCACATTTTTGTAATACCTTTGTATAAGTAACATGGAGCTTTTCTCCATGGGTAGACATTGAAAAGGGGTTTCATTTCCTAGTCAGAGTTTTCCAGTAAAAAAAAATGTAAATAAATAAATAAACAAACAATGGGGGTCATGGGGCTGAAACTCCAGGATCACAAGTATGAAATAGGCCTGCTGTTTCTATTTCCACTTTAGTCTGAAATCCTGTGCTATTGAAACACTAAATAAGCCACTTAAAATTTTTAGTTACATATCTACTAGGTACATAATCCAGCACTGAGTACAGGTGAGGCACAGTATGGCTAAAGTACCAAGCAAAGAGAGAGAGTGAAACAGTGACACAAGGAAACCAACTACTCCATTTTGATTAATCAGTTTATTAACTTTAGGATCCTTAATTGTGACATTCATGCATTTCTTATGTAAATATGGTAAGCAATACTATGAAAAGAAACAACTAAGAGCAGATGAGGTTGCTGAAGTATATGAAAGACAGGATTCAAGGTGATGTAGCAATTCCTGTGCAACATGACAACCATTTGTGCATGTCTCATTGTCACTGCCTTTGTTCATATTGGTCACCCAACTGTTTTCTAGTTCGACAATTGAGGAGTTTGCCAGGGGTAGAGTGACATATTAGTGGGTGGTAGTGCCCACTTTAGTAGCAGTAAACATTGCTAATGTAGGTATGCACATTATCATTTCACAAGAGATGATTACTAGGTGGGCAGCAAACTAGAGATCCATGCAAACAGCAAAACATACACAGATGACAAACAAATGTAAAAGAGTATATGAGCAAGAGAATATCACTGATAATGTCATTTTGTATTGTCAACTGTGGGGAAGTGGGCTGAAAATGGAATAGAGCAGAAAAAGGTACTGCAGAAAGAAACTGTTTTGCACATTAAACACATCACCACTGCAATTATGACTGGGAAAAAAAACATTACAGAAAAGATTAACATGCAGTAAAAAGCTACGGAGTTCTTCAGGCACTTAAGGAAACCCAGAGCCACCATACAACAGACTGAAGAAGTATAACATAGAAAGTGTACTGGGATAGTTGTGATGTGTACTAAAAAAAGGAATATAGGGAATATAGGGAGAGGGATATAGGGTCATACAAATTTGCTAAGCATGCAGTCCATGAGACTTTTAGGAAATTTAGCCCAAATTCCCAGTTGCCACAAAGCACTGCCTGGTTAAGTGATGCACTTAAGGTCACATAGTAGGAAAAGGAAGTTGGAAAGATTCAAACCATGTACTCATAGCACTGGAAGCAGAACTTTAGTCCACTGCACTTACTGCCAAACGTATCACAAGTTCAGTTAGAGGAACAGGAATGAGTTGTTTGCCTCAGTTCGCTGATTGTGGTAATCATCATGAGTGCTGTTTCCTGTAAAAATACACAGTGTAATTTTTAAGTCTTACAGGGCCCAGAGCATAAGTAGTATTAGTGTCATTATCAAGCAGTCAGTTTTGCTGGAAAGTGACTGTGTTGTACATCAACGAATCAGTTAATGAGCAGAATAACATTAAAAGAGAAAAACATAATGCCATAAACATCTGTGCCACAAAAAAAAGTTAATCAAAGGTAAGGAATAGAAAGTTGGTCATATTTGGTTGTAGAATTACAGAATAGCATAATAGGGAGAACAAAAACCATAATATTAGTTATAAAACAAATGCAACTCATAATTTCCTACAATGGGTACCCTACAAAAATATTCCCACTGCAGGGAACGTCGAATAGAATTATATTCCAGTCCCTTAATTTTACTGTGTCATTATCAAGGAATCAGGTTTGTAGACGTTGTGTATAGTTTGAGTGATTTTCCTGTATTTTAACAAATCACTATATGAGCAGACCAGCAAGAAAATATAAAGAATATAATGCTATAAGACACCTGTGCCTCAGAAGAAACAGTTATCCAAAGTTTAAGGAATAAAAAGTTTGTCATATTTTTTGTAGACTTACTTAGAAAGGAGAAAAAGCAAATGACATTAGTTATAAACCAAGTGAAAATAAAGCATTTTCTACAACATTCAAGTAAATTAAGTTAGTAAGTAAGTAAATAAATAAATAAATAAATAAAAATCTTTCCACTGCAGACACTGGGGAACAGAATTCTTCTCAAATCCCTTCCTTTCCAGTAGCGGCTGTCACACATGAAACTGCAAGCATCTTTAAGTGCTGTGACGGTTTTGACACCTCAGAAATAGTGTGAGGGAAGGGGAATGTCAATTCATCTTGGACTACAAAAGGATTCTTTGAACAAAGGCCTGCAATCTAGCTACATATTTGGTTGCAGCTGTATATATAACTCCATAGTATAGTGTAAAATGGGCTCTAAGATAAACATAAATGAGGGTTACTCCAGGAAGAAAGGAAGCCGCCCTGTCGTAGAAGGTATATAAGATGACAGTGACTGATACTAATCCCATTATATGTCAGTGGGATGGAAATACACCACCACTACTTCCTTATGTCTAGCATGACTCATATAAAGCAGACTTGAAATGGATAATGGGAAAGAGAAATGGATGAAGAAAAACAAAATCACATTGATATGTTGAGCCCCATTGGCAGTTATTTATGGAAAAACATTAAAATTTTATAACAAGATTTTGAGGTGTTAAAATAGCTCAGGAAATAATGAGTGAACAAAAAAGATTTTTTGTAATTCTAAGGTGGATATTTCCTTTACATTTAGCTGTAAGTTTTGTCCCTGGTGAGTGTCATACTGCACTGGTGATGTCCCTCCATAAGGATGGCCTTTACAACTGATCTGTGTAATTACAGACCTATCAACCTTACAAGCCTTATCTGCAAAATCAAGGAATGTATTAAAACTGATGTCATAAACTGTGATACCAATAATCTCATTAGACTTGACCTCCAACTGTTTGGTTTTGTGAAGGACAGATTCTATTTAATAGGTAAGTAAGTACTAGGCTAGGCTATCTACACGAGGGCATCTGTAAGCCTAACCAGAATGTGTTGCCTTTCACCACCCCTTAGATTAATTCCCTGTGCCTCTGTCCAGCAGAGCCATTAGTTCTCTGTACCTCTGTCCAGCAGAGCCACTGCAGTGATCCCAGGGGTAAATTTTCTGTTTCCCATCTACTTGTCAAGATTTCTCTTAAAGAGCATTAGTGAGGGGCTCTGCCTAATGTAGATTGGAATCCTGTTCCAAAGCATAATCTTGTACATTTTTTGAAAGGGTTACAAAGGGTGTAGATGGTGACCACTCAGTGTACATGATGTATCTTGACCTGGCTAAGGCCTTTAACACCAGTCCATGTGTTGACATAATACAAAAGCTAAATGCTTTAAAAACTGACCCATATGTGGTAGGATGGCTAGCAAACTGGCTGAAAGATATAACACACACACTGTGAGTTTCTGGTATCTCATTATGATGGCCCTCAGTGTTCAGTGCTGGAACCTCTCTATTTTTGTATTTACTTCTCAGATCTCTATGCAGAGTGCCAAGACCTCTGAATAACAAAGTTTGCAGACAATTGCAAACTGGGGGTTGTTATTACATCACCTATGACACCCAAACCCACCACAAGTAATTGCCCATAGAAACTCTTAGTGTACTAAAAATGGTCTGAAACTAAATGCTAAAATATGTAGTGTCATCACATCTGGTAGACAGCCCCTCCCTTTATTATACTGTCTAGATAATACACCTCTATAAAATAAAAATGTAATTGGGGGCCTAGGTACTTGAGTTAATAGCTCCCTCTCTTTTGGCCATTATGTAAGAAAGTTTTTCAGGAAATCCTTTTATTTATTTCAGCTATTTTCCAAAGGAATATCATCAAGGTCTAAGAGGTGATAACTTCCCTATAGTCAGCATTGACTAGGTCTATTATTGATTACAAGGCCCCTTTTGGGATGTATCTTACTAAACATAATAAAAAAGTTAGAAAGACTCCAAAGGTTCCTAAGCAAAAACATCACAGCCCTAAAGTCCCTGAGCTACGAATAGAGTCTGGAAGCTGTATCCCTTTATTCAGTATCTTATAGATGACTGAGGATAGATCTCTATCTTGCTTACTGTCATCAGAGACCCGGTTTTACTGGATCCCTTGCTTCTCTGTTAGTGTAGTATCTCCAACAATATTAGAACTAGTTAGCTAAATCTTTACCAACAGATAAATAAAACATGTTAGAGGGACAGGTTTATAACCCAGCCCATCCCAAACCTCTGTGTTAAAAAAACTTCCACTGTACATTAAGGAATGCATGATATACCTTTAAACATAAAACAGGTGACGGGATGACTATCAACAAATTTATTCCAGGATTGTCCAGTATGACCCTCCTGGAGAAAGGAAGTACTGCCTGAGGGAAGGTACTGGTAGGGTGAGAGTGGTCATGAGACTCAATGGCCTTGAAATATCTAAGAATCTATACTTAAAGATTGGAAGAGTTCCAAGTCATCAGAGAGAGCATTTCCTACAGTCATGCTTCTGAGGGGAGATATCATCTGCTCAGTTCTAGTGGAAGCAAGTACACAGAGAAAAACAAAGATCCAAAATGGATCTTTACAGAAGTTTATGTTCATTTAGAAGATAGGAGGTAAATCACTTGGAAATCCCAGAAAAAGTCCAAAGATGATTCAGAAGGATGCCATGATTAACTGTGTCAGATAAATAACAGAGATCAATGAGGATCAGAACAGGTTAATAAAAGTGATAATGTCCTTCAGAGGATCAATAATTAGCACATTGTAGGCGGTTCCAGTGCTATCCTAGTATGAAATCTAGACTGGAATGGATCATGAGCTCCATGCTCCATTAGGACGTACATGTACACAGCCTTCAGAATAACTGTACCTATAAATGGTAGGATAGGGTAAGGTAGTGACTATAAAGATAGTCAGGAGTCACTAATATCTGTTTTAAAGATCACAGAAAGACCCTACGTTTCATAAAAGAGACAATATGAATGATCCAATGTATCAAGGCAGCCATTAGCCAGTTATGTTGGGCATGGTACCAAAGAAGAAATGGTTGGACAAATTCTTGAAACCAAATTCTTTAGTTAATGACAGTCGTACAGCTGGAATATGTCAAAGTGCTGTGATGGTGACTGAAAAGGGTACCAAGTCCAGCTCAGCTACTCATTTAACAAAACAAAATAAAATAAATAAGACTATGAAAAAAGTTCATGATGAATACTGTAATTATCATAAAAAGCTGTCATAGCAAGAGAAACCAGCCACGAAAAAGCAAGCAAATATGGTATACTACATTGACATATGTTTCAGTAGTATCAGTTTCAGCAAAAGTACCAACTAAAAGCAGGTATAGCAAAAGCCCTGAATGATGTGGTGAGTAACCCCTTATACTATTCATGGGGCTTTGCTCCCTGCACCCCTTTAGTATAACCCACACAGGGATAGGCTATGGAGTTTCATTGAAATGGAACCTTGTTGAAGTCTTTTCCAATGAATGTTTTTGAATACCCTCCAACCTTAGCTGCAAAAAAATTAACTTAATAGCCAGCTAATACTCATTAGATGAAAATGTTGTATGACTGCAGATAATTTAGCTTGCTGACCACCTGCAAGAGCGTGACTGGGTAATTGTTTGCAGTAGAGTTCTTCCTAGACAGGAGCTCTGTCTTTTTATTGAATGTATCATCTTCATAGTACACATAATTCTCATCACCCCATAAACATAACATCTGAGTGGCCTCCATTAACACTCAGGCCTCCACCCATTCTCCTAAGCCACAGAGCTTGGCATCAAACCAGGGATCACATGTGTGTGTTATGTACATGGCATGCATGAGGAGGACTTTTCTGCCTTACTATGATCAGCAAGAAGATTATCTGGACTGCTTGCACTTGACTCCAGGAGGGTCCAGAAGAATGCTGACATAAGTAAATTGTTGGTTACAGCCTTCAAATTCTTGCATTTCACTATTTCAGGACTTAGGCCTGTAATGGGGAAGAGTCACTGTGAACTGAAACAGGTGGTGATCAGACCATGAGATTGGTTCCATCATTAAGTCTGAGATTATCACACCTAGGTGGAGAACTTAGCCAATGTGTGTCTTAAATGGTGAGTTATAGAAATATCTACCTGAAAGAAGCTGTCTGCCTTTAGAGTACAAAGAAATTTACAGTTAAGAATAAGAATCGTAATTGTTCTAGGTACTAAAATGACCCATTCTTGGTGTAAAAGCTATAGGCTGATGCATAGTATGAGCAAATGTGGCATAGTCACCTTGTCTTCTAGTTTCTCTCCCTGGCCATTGGGTCTACTGGACCCATCTTAGCCTCCCCAAGATTATATCTGACCCATGCCCATGATGCCTAGGGACCCAGACAGAACATCACACTGCTGTTGGAGAGTGTTTTTCCTATGTATTCCTTGCATCCATACACATTTGGTATCACCCTGGAGGTGGGATATGGAAAAGGCATCAATGCTGACCCCCCCCCTTTCTGCAAGGGGGTGATGTAATCGTGATGCTCTGCCTCCCCTCAAGCAGCATCTTGCACTTGCTTCCACTGCCTCCAGTAGGGAGATCAAACTATGACTGTATCTTCTGAACCTTAACACCACCTGCCAGAGTTGATCACTCCCATACTCCTTGCCTGTCCTACCAAGATTCCAATATGCTATTCGAACTTGGGTCGCCTGGACTGCAGTCAGGGCTTTGTACTTCTGTGTCACCAGTGCAGGGTTTTGGGAAGCAAATAGCTCCTGCCACCTATTATACCAGAGGAGCCACTTTATGCTCAAGAACCTAAGTGGACTTTTAGGTACAAACTTCTCCTTTGACCAACAAATTGCAGTGGTAATAGGAATCTGCTATCATTGCAGCAGGTGACATGACAAAACTAAAATTAATTCCAAGAAATATTAACTTTTACAGTCAGCATGGGAAAATCATTTTGCATGGGTCAAGCTCCCTTCATCCCTTGCATTTCTAAATATACAGATTCTGAGAGCAGACATCTTGTTGGGATATTTTCTGACCCCATTGTCTATCAAGTAGCAGCCCTCTCCTATTGAGAGTTGTCACACAGGCAGCTAACGGGTTTTGTGGTTAGAGTCCTATCCCCATCTTCTGATGACTAATGAATATGAACAGGTGTAATTGTAGGGACATTACATGCCCTTCTCTGGCATATGAATAGCTCCATACACAATCTCAGAGGTCCACCTTCAGTGGTTTAGAACACCAAGCCCATATCCCCCCAGAACTATGACCATTATTACTGTGCAAGCCACCATTTACACAGCATCAATATGGCTGATTGGGACCACCAATTCTCTCCCCCAGGATAGGTGAGCTGGTATAAGCCAGTCACTCATAACCTCCTCCACTTGCCTTCCAGCACCTGAGGTTCTAGTCAAACTCAAGTCATCCGGGTCACAGTTAGGGCTTCATCTCTCTACTGTACAGAATCATGTGTGAGCTCATTTATCCTTAAGAGTAAGGCAAAATTTTCTCATCTACAAGGTTCTGACAAGCACAAACTGCAATATGCAACCAAATGAGGTTTAACTAAATGGATTTATTGTATCCCAACCTAAAGCTTCATCAAGGTAATGCATATATACCGTGAGAAACACCTTTCATTTGGCTTATATGATACTAAGAGAGATTTCTAGTCACTAGATATGTCACTGAGTCTGCTAGATATCACCTGTTCAGCTTCTCACTAAGTACAATGTCCCTGTCTGTGTGCTTGTGACATAATGTATAGTTGAAGTAAATATGGTATAAAGGTTTATTACAAAGGGGATTAATAGGTTGGAAGCCCGACATACTCACAGAGGCTAAAGAATTGTCCTTCTTCATGGTCTAATATAATTTACTGTAAGATAATACCTGCCTTGTATTCTGGTCCATGAAAGATCCTCGCCTATTTCAGACTCTGGATTTGAAACAAACAGATAGAGGTCTAACACATATGCAAATACATTTGCCTCAAATCTCCATTAGTATAAATGGCAAACTTTTTTTTTTCCATATTTATTTTTATTTGTTTTCCAAAAGTATACTAAAGTAAATAATATAAACAATCATGAAAATTGTCAGATACAAAGTAATATTTGTTTCAACATGCAATTAGGTCATATTTCTACCAAGTCACATATTATAAAACCCATTTACTATTTATTTTCAAATTTTAACAGGAAAATGCATAGAATTATCCTAACTGCATGGTGTAGTAAAGTCTAACACAGTATATACAATATTTAAAGCAAGTGCAACAACAGCTAAATGACGAAGCATGAGAGAGATGTATCTGTATTTAATTCATCCTTAAGTTGCTTGTCTAAGCTTCTATGATTTGTACTTTACTTAGTATAGGAGCATTTTATATCCAATGTGATGATTTAATTCTTTGAATAATATTGATTCTTTTAGAATGGAGTTCAGGAGGACACTCCAGTATTTTTGAAAATACGTGCATTTATTACTATCACTTGTGATTAGTTTATGTGCTGTAACCTATCTAGTAGTTTTGTTCTTGAATTTCTTCCATGATAGGTTGGTTCCATCTGTCCAATTCTGGGTGATATATAGTTTCATTAGCTCAAATAATGTGACTAATAACTGTGTGTCCCGCTTAAGTAATTTTGGGGGGTTATATGTAGGATAGCAAATTCCCACAATACTGTTGACTGCTTATAACCCATTTGTTCTAACTTCAACTTCAGAGAACATCATAACCTGTATGTAAATTTACAGCCCCATAGGATGTGAAAAAGATCAGCATTCACTGCTGGACAATAAGGACAGTTTGGGCAGTAGTTTGGATTAAATTTATTTAAAATCACTGGTGTATACTAGGCATTGTAGTTGATCATCAATTGTGTATATAGATTAAACTCTTGGAAAGGAGATCATTTTTGTGTAGTTTCTATCACTTTGGATTTTTGTTCATCAGTAATTTTTTCATTTTTCTCATTCCAGTAGGCACAGAAGAGTAAATGTGATCGATATTTGATGGATGTAATTTACTTGTATGGGCAGAGAACAGTAAAGATGATTGATATTTGATGGATGTAATTAACTTGTATGGGCAGAGAACAGTAAAGATGATTGATATTTGATGGATGTAATTTACTTGTATGGGCAGAGAACAGTAAAGATGATTGATATTTGATGGTTGTAATTAACTTGTATGGGCACAGAACAGTAAATGTGATTGACATTTGATGGATGTAATTTACTTGTATGGGCAGAGAACAGTAAAGATGATTGATATTTGATGGTTGTAATTAACTTGTATGGGCAGAGAACAGTAAATGTGATTGATATTCGATGGATGTAATTAACCTGTATGGGCAGAGAACAGTAAATGTGATTGATATTTGATGGATGTAATTAACGTGTATGGGCAGAGAACAGTAAATGTGATTGATATTTGATGGATGTAATTAACTTGTATGGGCAGAGAGAAGTAAAGATGATTGATATTTGATGGATGTAATTAACTTGTATGGGCAGAGAACAGTAAAGATGATTGATATTTGATGGATGTAATTAACTTGTATGGGCACAGAACAGTAAAGATGATTGATATTTGATGGATGTAATTAACTTGTATGGGCAGAGAACATTAAAGACGATTGATATTTGATGGATGTAATTAACTTGTATGGGCAGAGAGCAGTAAAGATGATTGATATTTGATAGCTGTAATTAACTTGTATGTGCACAGAACAGTAAATGTGATTGACATTTGATGGATGTAATTTACTTGTATGGGCAGAGAACATTAAAGATGATTGATATTTGATGGATGTAATTAACTTGTATGGGCACAGAACAGTAAAGATGATTGATATTTGATGGATGTAATTAACTTGTATGGGCAGAGAACAGTAAAGATGATTGATATTTGATGGTTGTAATTAACTTGTATGGGCAGAGAACAGTAAAGATGATTGATATTTGATGGATGTAATTAACTTGTATGGACAGAGAACAGTAAAGATGATTGATATTTGATGGTTGTAATTAACTTGTATGGGCACAGAACAGTAAAGATGATTGATATTTGATGGATGTAATTAACTTGTATGGGCAGAGAACAGTAAAGATGATTGATATTTGATGGTTGTAATTAACTTGTATGGGCACAGAACAGTAAATGTGATTGACATTTGATGGATGTAATTTACTTGTATGGGCAGAGAACAGTAAAGATGATTGATATTTGATGGTTGTAATTAACTTGTATGGGCACAGAACAGTAAAGATGATTGATATTTAATGGATGTAATTAACTTGTATGGGCAGAGAACATTAAAGATGATTGATATTTGATGGATGTAATTAACTTGTATGGGCAGAGAACAGTAAAGATGACTGATATTTGATGGATGTAATTAACTTGTATGGGCAGAGAACATTAAAGACGATTGATATCTGATGGATGTAATTAACTTGTATGGGCAGAGAACATTAAAGATGATTGATATTTGATGGTTGTAATTAACTTGTATGGGCACAGAACAGTAAATGTGATTGACATTTGATGGATGTAATTTACTTGTATGGGCAGAGAACAGTAAAGATGATTGATATTTGATGGTTGTAATTAACTTGCATGGGCAGAGAACAGTAAATGTGATTGATATTTGATGGATGTAATTAACTTGTATGGGCAGAGAACAGTAAATGTGATTGATATTTGATGGATGTAATTAACTTGTATGGGCAGAGAGAAGTAAAGATGATTGATATTTGATGGATGTAATTAACTTGTATGGGCAGAGAACAGTAAAGATGATTGATATTTGATGGATGTAATTAACTTGTATGGGCACAGAACAGTAAAGATGATTGATATTTGATGGATGTAATTAACTTGTATGGGCAGAGAACATTAAAGACGATTGATATTTGATGGATGTAATTAACTTGTATGGGCAGAGAGCAGTAAAGATGATTGATATTTGATAGCTGTAATTAACTTGTATGGGCACAGAACAGTAAATGTGATTGACATTTGATGGATGTAATTTACTTGTATGGGCAGAGAACATTAAAGATGATTGATATTTGATGGATGTAATTAACTTGTATGGGCACAGAACAGTAAAGATGATTGATATTTGATGGATGTAATTAACTTGTATGGGCAGAGAACAGTAAAGATGATTGATATTTGATGGTTGTAATTAACTTGTATGGGCAGAGAACAGTAAAGATGATTGATATTTGATGGATGTAATTAACTTGTATGGGCAGAGAACAGTAAAGATGATTGATATTTGATGGTTGTAATTAACTTGTATGGGCACAGAACAGTAAAGATGATTGATATTTGATGGATGTAATTAACTTGTATGGGCAGAGAACAGTAAAGATGATTGATATTTGATGGTTGTAATTAACTTGTATGGGCACAGAACAGTAAATGTTATTCACATTTGATGGATGTAATTTACTTGTATGGGCAGAGAACAGTAAAGATGATTGATATTTGATGGTTGTAATTAACTTGTATGGGCACAGAACAGTAAAGATGATTGATATTTAATGGATGTAATTAACTTGTATGGGCAGAGAACATTAAAGATGATTGATATTTGATGGATGTAATTAACTTGTATGGGCAGAGAACAGTAAAGATGACTGATATTTGATGGATGTAATTAACTTGTATGGGCAGAGAACATTAAAGATGATTGATATTTGATGGATGTAATTAACTTGTATGGGCAGAGAACAGTAAAGATGATTGATATTTGATGGATGTAATTAACTTGTATGGGCAGAGAACAGTAAAGATGATTGATATTTGATGGATGTAATTAACTTGTATGGGCAGAGAACAGTAAAGATGATTGATATTTGATGGATGTAATTAACTTGTATGGGCAGAGAACAGTAAAGATGATTGATATTTGATGGATGTAATTAACTTGTATGGGCAGAGAACAGTAAAGATGATTGATATTTGATGGATGTAATTAACTTGTATGGGCAGAGAACAGTAAAGATGATTGATATTTGATGGATGTAATTAACTTGTATGGGCAGAGAACAGTAAAGATGATTGATATTTGATGGATGTAATTAACTTGTATGGGCAGAGAACAGTAAAGATGATTGATATTTGATGGATGTAATTAACTTGTATGGGCAGAGAACAGTAA
>NC_056747.1:717861184-717986184 GCF_019279795.1 Protopterus annectens
TTTTTGGGGCAGAGAACAGTAAAGATGATTGATATTTGATGGATGTAGTTAACTTGTATGGGCACAGAACAGTAAAGATTATTGATATTTGATGGATGTAATTAACTTGTATGTGCAGAGAACATTAAAGACCATTGATATTTGATGGATGTAATTAACTTGTATGGGCAGAGAGCAGTAAAGATGATAGATATTTGATGGTCTTAATTAACTTTTATGGGCAAAGAACAGTAAATGTGATTGACATTTGATGGATGTAATTTACTTCTATGGGCAGAGAACATTAAAGATGATTGATATTTGATGGATGTAATTAACTTGTATGGGCACAGAACAGTAAAGATGATTGATATTTGATGGATGTAATTAAATTGTATGGGCAGAGAACAGTAAAGATGATTGATATTTGATGGATGTAATTAACTTGTATGGGCAGAGAACATTAAAGACGATTGATATTTGATGCATGTAATTAACTTGTATGGGCAGAGAACATTAAAGATGATTGATATTTGATGGTTGTAATTAACTTGTATGGGCACAGAACAGTAAATGTGATTGACATTTGATGGATGTAATTTACTTGTATGGGCAGAGAACAGTAAAGATGATTGATATTTGATGGTTGTAATTAACTTGTATGGGCAGAGAACAGTAAAGAGATTGATATTTGATGGATGTAATTAACTTGTATGGGCAGAGAACAGTAAATGTGATTGATATTTGATGGATGTAATTAACTTGTATGGGCAGAGAACAGTAAATGTGATTGATATTTGATGGATGTAATTAACTTGTATGGGCAGAGAGAAGTAAAGATTATTGATATTTACTGGATGTAATTAACTTGTATGGGCAGAGAACAGTAAAGATGATTGATATTTGATGGATGTAATTTACTTGTATGGGCAGAGAACAGTAAAGATGATTGATATTTGATGGATGTAGTTAACTTGTATGGGCACAGAACAGTAAAGATGATTGATATTTGATGGATGCAATTAACTTGTATGGGCAGAGAACATTAAAGACCATTGATATTTGATGGATGTAATTAACTTGTATGGGCAGAGAGCAGTAAAGATGATTGATATTTGATGGTTGTAATTAACTTGTATGGGCACAGAACAGTAAATGTGATTGACATTTGATGGATGTAATTTACTTCTATGGGCATTGAACATTAAAGATGATTGATATTTGATGGATGTAATTAACTTGTATGGGCAGAGAACAGTAAAGATGATTGATATTTGATGGATGTAATTAACTTGTATGGGCAGAAAACAGTAAAGATGATTGATATTTGATGGTTGTATTTAACTTGTATGGGCAGAGAACAGTAAAGATGATTGATATTTGATGGATGTAATTAACTTGTATGGGCAGAAAACAGTAAAGATGACTGATATTTGATGGTTGTAATTAACTTGTATGGGCACAGAACCGTAAAGATGATTGATATTTGATGGTTGTAATTAACTTGTATGGGCACAGAACAGTAAATGTGATTGACATTTGATGGATGTAATTTACTTGTATGGGCAGAGAACAGTAAAGATGATTGATATTTGATGGTTGTAATTAACTTGTATGGGCACAGAACAGTAAAGATGATTGATAACTGATGGATGTAATTAACTTGTATGGGCAGAGAACATTAAAGACAATTGATATTTGATGGATGTAATTAACTTGTATGGGCAGAGAACAGTAAAGATGATTGATATTTGATGGATGTAATTAACTTGTATGGGCAGAGAACATTAAAGACGATTGATATTTGATGGATGTAATTAACTTGTATGGGCAGAGAACAGTAAAGATGATTGATATTTGATGGTTGTAATTAACTTGTATGGGCACAGAACAGTAAAGATGATTGATATTTGATGGATGTAATTAACTTGTATGGGCAGAGAACAGTAAATGTGATTGATATTTGATGGATGTAATTAACTTGTATGGGCAGAGAACATTAAAGATGATTGATATTTGATGGTTGTAATTAACTTGTATGGGCACAGAACAGTAAATGTGATTGACATTTGATGGATGTAATTTACTTGTATGGGCAGAGAACAGTAAAGATGATTGATATTTGATGGTTGTAATTAACTTGTATGGGCAGAGAACAGTAAATGTGATTGATATTTGATGGATGTAATTAACTTGTATGGGCAGAGAACAGTAAATGTGATTGATATTTGATGGATGTAATTAAATTGTATGGGCAGAGAGAAGTAAAGATGATTGATATTTGATGGATGTAATTAACTTGTATGGGCAGAGAACAGTAAAGATGATTGATATTTGATGGATGTAATTTACTTGTATGGGCAGAGAACAGTAAAGATGATTGATATTTGATGGATGTAATTAACTTGTATGGGCAGAGAACAGTAAAGATGATTGATATTTGATGGATGTAATTAACTTGTATGGGTAGAGAACATTAAAGACAATTGATATTTGATGGATGTAATTAACTTGTATGGGCAGAGAGCAGTAAAGATGATTGATATTTGATGGTTGTAATTAACTTGTATGGGCACAGAACAGTAAATGTGATTGACATTTGATGGATGTAATTTACTTGTATGGGCAGAGAACTTTAAAGATGATTGATATTTGATGGATGTAATTAACTTGTATGGGCACAGAACAGTAAAGATGATTGATATTTGATGGATGTAATTAACTTGTATGGGCAGAGAACAGTAAAGATGATTGATATTTGATGGTTGTAATTAACTTGTATGGGCACAGAACAGTAAAGATGATTGATATTTGATGGTTCTAATTAACTTGTATGGGCACAGAACAGTAAATGTGATTGACATTTGATGGATGTAATTTACTTGTATGGGCAGAGAACAGTAAAGATGATTGATATTTGATGGTTGTAATTAACTTGTATGGGCACAGAACAGTAAAGATGATTGATATTTGATGGATGTAATTAACTTGTATGGGCAGAGAACATTAAAGACAATTGATATTTGATGGATGTAATTAACTTGTATGGGCAGAGAACAGTAAAGATGATTGATATTTGATGGATGTAATTAACTTGTATGGGCAGAGAACATTAAAGATGATTGATATTTGATGGATGTAATTAACTTGTATGGGCAGAGAACAGTAAAGATGATTGATATTTGATGGTTGTAATTAACTTGTATGGGCACAGAACAGTAAAGATGATTGATATTTGATGGATGTAATTAACTTGTATGGGCAGA
Organism: Protopterus annectens; assembly: GCF_019279795.1. Classification (NCBI taxonomy): domain Eukaryota; kingdom Metazoa; phylum Chordata; order Ceratodontiformes; family Protopteridae; genus Protopterus; species Protopterus annectens. The sequence goes on from NC_056747.1 coordinate 717,864,430, forward strand.
GAACAGTAAATGTGATTGATATTTGATGGATGTAATTAACTTGTATGGGCAGAGAACAGTAAAGATGATTGATATTTGATGGTTGTAATTAACTTGTATGGGCACAGAACAGTAAATGTGATATACATTTGATGGATGTAATTTACTTGTATGGGCAGAGAACAGTAAAGATGATTGATATTTGATGGTTGTAATTGACTTGTATGGGCAGAGAACATTAAATGAGATTGATATTTGATGGATGTAATTAACTTGTATGGGCAGAGAACAGTAAAGATGATTGATATTTGATGGTTGTAATTAACTTGTATGGGCACAGAACAGTAAAGATGATTGATATTTGATGGATGTAATTAACTTGTATGGGCAGAGAACAGTAAATGTGATTGACATTTGATGGATGTAATTAACTTGTATGGGCAGAGAACAGTAAAGATGATTGATATTTGATGGTTGTAATTAACTTGTATGGGCAGAGAACAGTAAAGAAGATTGATATTTGATGGATGTAATTTACTTGTATGTGTTAGAGAACAGTAAAGATGATTGATATTTGATGGATGTAATTAACTTGTATGGGCAGAGAACAGTAAAGATGATTGATATTTGATGGATGTAATTAACTTGTATGGGCAGAGAACAGTAAAGATGATTGATATTTGATGGTTGTAATTAACTTGTATGGGCACAGAACAGTAAAGATGATTGATATTTGATGGATGTAATTAACTTGTATGGGCAGAGAACAGTAAAGATGATTGATATTTGATGGACATAATTAACTTGTATGGGCACAGAACAGTAAAGATGACTGATATTTGATGGATGTAATTAACTTGTATGGGCAGAGAACAGTCAAGATGATTGATATTTGATGGATGTAATTAACTTGTATGGGCACAGAACAGTAAAGATGATTGATATTTGATGGATGTAATTAACTTGTATGGGCAGAGAGCAGTAAAGATGATAGATATTTGATGGTTGTAATTAACTTTTATGGGCACAGAACAGTAAATGTGATTGATATCTGATGGATGTAATTTACTTGTATGTGTTAGAAAGCATTTTCTTTTAGTAAGAAAGGCATTGTAGCAGTGATGTTGTAGTACCGATGTCTACTTGTACTGAATTGTTAGTTACCCAGCATGGCAGCCAAATATTTAAGTTGTCTTAGTATTATTATATTATACTGCAGTAGAAAAGAGTTAATTTCCTAACCTCACACTGAGGCTAGGAAATTAACTTTTTTCCACTGTAGTGTGATTTTGGACTTGGTATATTTAATTTACGGGGGTTGTGGGGGCAGAACCCTTCACATGGCAGGGGGGGGGCTTGCCCTCCAGCAGAAACGTAGTAGAAAGTGTGTTTGTTAGTTAGGTGTTGCTGTAGGTGGAGGGGATCTTGTTTACTTTTGCAATGTAGTTTTCAATGTTTTGAAGCACCCTTTCAATGTTCTGAGTTTTCAATGTTTTGGGTTTTCAGTGTTTTGAATTTTCGATGTTATGGTCTCATTGTTATGAAATTCAACATTATGAAATTTCAATGTTATGAAGTAGACCCGCTTTAGAGTTTCCTACAAGTTTAACAAAGTCCAAACAGGTCCAATATTTACAGATGTTCTTGTTCTGTCCTCTTTCACAAATAAAATTATTTCTTTGCAATCCCACATTTGTCAGTTTCCAAGTTACTGATTTTAGTCTTCAAACATTAATGACATGAAGTAGGGCATATGCCTTAGAGTCCCCTACAAGTTTTACAAATTCCAAGAAAGTGCAATATTTCCAGATTTTCTTGCTCTATTCCTGTTCACCTCCATCTCCCAAACCCTGTTTCTTCTTCATCTCTAGTGTACTCTCGATTCTTCTAGTCAACGCCTTTGCTTTTTTCCCTCTCTCAAGAATTTTCTGTTGAAACACTGGGAAGGGTTTCACTGGCACAGTCTGTCTGTGGACTTTATTACCAGAAGAACAAGAAGCAGAATCTCCTGTTTCACAGCTCCCTTTTTGTTGGACAAACTTTTGTATTTCTTCCTTAGCACGTACTTCATCAAAAAATGTTTTTGTTCCGCCAGGGAAAAATATTTTGAAGATAGTTGGGTACAGCAGTTTGAATCTCATGCCTGCTTCTCAACATTCCCTATATAATGGAATAAATTTATTCCTCTTCTGCCTGGTGTACAATGAGTAGTCATTCTCCACAAATACTCTGCTGTCTCCCACTTTTAGTACTTTGTTCTTCTGCCACAGTTTTGTCAGAATCACTCCTTCTGCTAGTAAGATTGCATTTTTACTATTAAATGTCTAGGTTGTTTTGTCATACCCAGGTTTGGAGCATACACACGATTTTCCCTTTCAATTAACAATTCTTGTTGTGGAATAACTGTCCAATTTCTTATTTGTGCTTTCATGAAATTAATACAGTCTGTTCCTTACAGCTTCTCAGGTACAGCAGAAAATCTTAGGTTTTCTCTAAGTGCTCTGTCCTCTAATTCTATTATTTTTTGAAACAGCTCTGCTTACACAGTTTCATATTCAGCAGCCTTTTCTTCATTTCAACCTCTGTGTTTTGCAGTTTTATCATTTCATCTGAGTATCTGTTTAAAGCTTCTTCCATTTTTTTCTAGCCTTTTATTGTTTGAGTTAACATACTCCATCAGTGTTTCATTTATTTTAGTTGGGTCTTTATTTATTTTATTTTATTTTACATTTGTTGACTGGGATTGCCCGACTGAGCTGAAGAGCCCTTTTTCAGCAGAGGCCCAGGGAGAAAAGCTCCAACATTTTAAACAATTTTCATTATAAATTAGCATTAAACAGCAATGTTACAGGATTATTACAAGGCATTAAGTGGGAATAAAATGTTATACAGTGTCAATAATCAGGAGTATAGCAAAACTATTTCAAGATGTATAAAAAATATGTCATTAAGATGAATATAATTTTTGGGGTAAGTGGTTACAAAAACCCAGTTTTATCATAATGCAGTTGCATGAAGGCAAGACAATTCCAATAGAATGCTTCTCTGAGGTGATTTGCTTAATAGATTTTAGAAAACAGTAGAAAGAGTAGTCAAGGAAGATTAGAGAGACCCAGTGAGAAGAGTGAGTTAAGGGCAGAAAGTAGATTAAGGTATGAGAAGTAGGGGATGTTTACGGAGGGAGAGTGCAGTGGCAAGACCAGGGCCTTTTAAAGTGCTCTTTGGTGGCTGTCTTAAATTATTTAGGATGTGTAAGGGTCCTAATTTCTAGTGGGAGCCCATTCCAAGCAATAGTAGGGTGATAGCTGTACATGTTGCAATTGTTTTATACTTTCGTCAAGGTTACTGGAAGTCATGTTTGGAGTTTGCACTTGGTTTGCTGAACAGCAACAGTACTTTTCACAGTCAGTGTTTTTTCATCACCTTTTGTGGCTGATTTTTCTTCAGGTCCTCTGTATTTCCTTTTTCCTGGCATACAAGCAGTGCATGTACTAGTTACTTACTGAAATTTACTCAGAAATCCAGGTCCACTGGCTTTCCCTGTCAAGATTCTGGTTTCACACTGTGAGAGCAAGAATTAAGCTGTTACTTAATGTGCAGCCATCTTGGAAGTCCCGCAATACAACCCTGCTTTCTTCTTCTTTCTAGTGGGAGCTTTCCCAGCAATCTCTCCCTTATTTTTACTGTTGCTTTTGCATCCTGATATATTGTCTTCACCATCTTAATTTATTCCTTCAGGTATCTAGCATTTTGCCATCAACCTAAATAAAAGAATCCCAATCTTAATCTATCAAAGGCATTTTCTGCATCCATCTTTTATTATTAACAGAGTGTGTATCACTTTGTCAACAATCCCCCACCTCCTCACAAATTCACATATGTATCCATGAATTATATTTGGTAACATTTTTCCAAATCTATTTGTCATTAGTGCCATAAAACATTTATAACCATGGTTTAACACAGAGATCGATATGTAGGAGGATGAAGACTAGGGTCCTTCTCTTTATGAATTACCAAAACTACAGCATTTTTATAAGAGTTTGTTGGGACATTTCCTCTTATTATTAATCCTGTGAACAAAATACAACTTATTTTTAATCTTCTAATGAATCTTAAGAAATAACCTGATTTGGATTTTTTAATGTACACAAAATAAGTTATTACTACACACATTGGATATTAGCTTCACATCCCCCTCTTTGTCAACTAGAAATAAAAATATATTGGTTAAATAGAAAGCAAATTAAATAAATATTTTAGAAATTAACCATTTAATGTTATTGCAGGTAGAAGATGAAATATTCCAACAGACATAAAAAAGAAAAGACATCTAAGATCTTCGACATTTTTAAATGGAGGATTGACAGCTAGTGTGTGGATAAGGTATTTTGGTCATGTCCTAAATGGAGAATAGTTTCCAATAATCTGTTAACTTAGCTATTATACCATGACCCCCTATTAATATTCCAAAATGTGCACGCTGATTGGCCAGCGTGAACGTTGTAAATCGACTTATACTAATGGAAAAAGGTCCGGTCGCCCGGACTTTTTCCATTAGTATAAGTCTTTTTTTAAAACACTGTCTTGCTATGTTAAAAGAGTTTAACATAGCGACACAGGTTTAAAAAAAGCAACGGAGATCTCCGTTGCTTTTTTTAAAGCTGTCTCGCTATGTTAAACTCCTTTAACATAGCGACACAGTGTGTAAAAAGCAATGGAGATCTTGCTTTCTCCGTTGCTTTTTTTTTAAACCTGTCTCGCTATGTTAAATGGGTTTAACATAGCGAGACAGCTTTAAAATAAGCAACGGAGATCTCCGTTGCTTATTTTAAAGCTGTCTCGCTATGTTAAACCCATTTAACATAGCGAAACAGTAAAAAAGCAATGGAGATCTTGCTTTCTCCGTTGCTTTTGGCCACAGCTCTGATGTACTGTGTAGGCATGCGCAGTACATCAGAACTGCCGCGGATGCCAGACAGCTGCGGAAGGGCAGCAAAGAGGCTTATACAATGCCATTATTTAAGAAAAGTAATTGTTTCTTTTCTTAAATAATGTCATAATATAATAACTCACTTCTGGTGTGGTAATGCGGGATTTAACCACGGTTGTTTTTGTTTGGTCCCTCGGGCTTCGCCCTTGGGACCAAACCATGCCAACCATGGTTAAATCCTGCATTACCCACACCCAGGCATGGGTTATTGCTATAATAACTGACATTGAACATTGATCTTCTGACTACTCATATAAACATGCAGTTTTAATAGGATGTAGTAAAACCTAATAGATAAATAGTACAGTTTTTTTATAAGATACTTATAATCACAGCAGCTGCTCAAGGAGAAGTAATTCATGACATTTGGGTTTACCTAACTTATGTATTCTTCCTTCTTAGTCAGAATTGTCATCAGCTGTGTTGATATGCATGTGAAAGACTATGCAGGTCTTGTACCAGCAATCCAAGGAGCCTTGAAATTCTTTAGGCTCCTTCTTGCCCTTTTGGTAGTTGTTAATATAGTAAGTTATAGCCCCTGGTGCAGGCTAATATTATTGCAATAAAGAAATGTGATATGCAGTAAAATAACACAACCATTATGATGAAATCATTACAACTTTCTTAGGAGGATAAAAAGGGTGTAGCTTTACTCTACTGAAAGGTGTACTGTTTTAGTAAATATCTTACACATAGCCATACTTTCTTTTTCTTCAAGGAGGGTCAGTATAACAATAAATCCTTAAATTCCTAAGAAGTGGTATAATATCTCTGGATCATGGTCAGCTGCAGGACTCCATTGACGCACAACTATAGCAAAACCTGTCCTGTCATTAAGCTGCATATCCAACCTGCAGTGGTTTGTGAAAGAATGTAAAGTAGTCTATATGGAAGCTTCTAAAATATCTCAAGTTTCTGAAATATGTTACTGGTGTAGATACTACCTAGTAGAGTGAGTTCTTCTTGTAAGTTGTAGTGGTTTATTATATATTTAATGCAAAAGACAACACAGTGAGCTAGTAGTAGCTTAATGTCTGATAAACCATGTGACCCCTAGAAATGCACATGGTGTTCTGGATGTTGTCTCAAGAATATATGCACAGTGATAATATTATATAGTTTGTGAGTCTATCGCTTTAAGTATACACCTTAACATTACTCTGAATTTGCCACTAATTTCTTGTCCCTTTACTGAGTAATGTAATTCTGACCCTTAATGTCTGTCTGTGGGTTTACATTCTTCATTGTGATGACTCAGACCTGATAAGTCCTATTTGGTTTAGAAAAATCTGTTTGAAGTATCTTGCATGTTCCACTATTAGTTTTCTAAGTCCCTGCTGAGGTTTATCGCATTGTCAAGCACTGTACTGTCTAGTTTGGGTTTAAATGAAATAATTATTTAGTTTGTTAGCAACACTCTTCATCATGTTAGAGAGATATACTCTGCAGATAACTGGGCCCAGAAAGGATCCATGTGATACATTACTCAAGTATTTTCCTCTGGAATAGTGCTGCTTTAACCACAATGGTCTGCATCTTATCTCACAGCCAGAGCTGCATCCATTTTGTTGTTTTTCTTCCCACTCTTGCACTGTGCAGTTTGCCTATCAGCCTTCAGTAGGGAAGAGTGTTGAAGGTTTCTGTGAAGTCTAAACTTACTACATTTGCTGCATTAGCTGTGTCCAGCTTCACCGCTACCCACTTACAGAATTGTATGATATTTGTCTGGTATAGTCTCTTCTAACAAAATACTTTCTCATTACAGCCTTGCAAGTTGTTGATTTACTAGTATTTTCAGCGTGCGACCCTTCAGAATTTTCTGAATTTATAATTTGAGCTACTGGCATGAGACTCATTGTACTGTAGATAGCAGGGTCTATTAAAGCTCCACTCTTGGACAGTGGCAACATGATTGCATATTTCCAGCTTACTTGTAAAGCCAACTATTGATCCATTAACTTCCTAAACAGCCGTGGATGGGATATGAAAGTCTACAAACTGCCTACAGAGATCAGTGGGAGAAAGTATATTGAATGAGAAAGTGGACAGTATAATTGCATCATCATGTAGAGGGGATAAGAAATATGAAGAAAGATTTTGAAGGGCACATCTGCAAAGGGACTGCTTGCACCCATGAGGTACATTCAGCTAATGGAGTAAAATTGCTAGTGAGCTTGGTATGTCTATGTGCATGTAAAATAAGAGTGAGAACTGTTCGAATGAGACATGGTTATTGCCAATAGTCTTGTCAGAGGCAAAGAATCTACATTTAATGTGTACTATGATTAAACAAATGAATAAACAATAGAATGCCACTGTATACAGTGCAGACACTACCTTTTAGTCTATGCTGCACATATTATACTTTATTTGGGCAGGTGTGGTGATAAGAATGAAAAAATAAATAAATGACTGACAGTCGTTAATATCTCCAGTGCAGTCCATCCTGAACTAACAATATTAGTGCCATTTTGTTTCTTACAGCTTTTCTTTTCATGTGCTGCATATTATTATTAATTGGTAAGTCACTTTACTAAGGAAACCAGCCACAACAAATATCAGAATACCTTAAGGAGCTATATGTATAAAAAGGTGCTGTTGGAGTGAGTAAGGATCCCTACAGAGGTTCTTTTCCTATAAAGCACTGTACTAACCCATCTTAGTACTTAGTGAAAAAATATTTATGTTGTCATTTGTACGTTTTGTCATGTCAGAAGAGTGCACCTTAGTGTTAGCCATGCAGAACAATGCTTACTTAATTTGTAATTAGGTTAACTCTGTGCTTAAGTTTCCCTTGTTTTTCACCGTCACCAGACAAAATTCCTATTAGCCATAATATCTGCATGGCATACCACCTGTCTCTGCACATATTTTGCTTCATGACTGTTATATACAACTCACCTTATAAATGTTTGTTAGTTGAACAAAAAATTGAACCAAGTGATTTAGAATGAAATGAAGTTTTCACAGTGAATGTAGCAATGCAGTACTTTTTTTTTTCAAAACAGGTTTATTGTTTTAACATATAAGAGAAATATCATAACAATTTTATACAAGTAATTAAAAATAGGTATTATTATAATATTCAACAAAACAACCAAAGTATTTACAAAGACATCTACTACAATCAGATCAACCAATTAAACTAAAATACCATGCTATTGAAATTAAAATTTTTTAACAAATTTTGTAAATTATCCCATACAATAAAATAAGATGTTTTTCTATTTGCTCTAGTCCTAATTGTGTTTATTTCCATATGGCACACTATATTCATAACATTTTTAAATTCATTGAACGAAGGAGGTGTATCTGAAATCCAATTTCTAGTTATTATTTTCCTAGCCACTGCTAGAATAGACCATAACAAGGGAAGCTTAACCTTTTTAACACTTTGAGGTACAGGTGTGTTGAATAATATAAGAGATTTAGAAATAATGAAATTATCTGTAAAAAGAGCCTGCAAAAATTCATTAATTGACTTCCAGTATTCTTTCAATTTTAGACAGTCATAAAACATATGAGCCCAGTCAGCATTAATTTCTACATTACATCTCTTACATAGATTATCTTTATTATTTATTTTATTCATCATCAAAGGTGTACAGAAAGATCTATGTAAAAATTTCCATGTATAAAGTCTCCAGACAATGGAAGACGTAGTTCTATAAGCAGATTCCAATATATATTGTTTATCTTGTTGATTTGGTGGGTCCCCATTAATAGAAGTGAAATAATTCCAGTATGAATCTACACTGTAAAAGTTTCTTGTCTGATAACTTTATGTATGTATGAAAGTTTACCTTTATCAGAAACTTTATGTTGTAAATTTAATATCAAGTAATCAATCAGTGTTGGAATAGATTCTTTAACAGTTATAGACATTAAATCTATTTTATTAATGAGATGTTGTCTAAAGGTCTGAACCTCTAACCAGCAAGTTTCTCTTAGATCAAATTCTTGTTTTAAGAAATCTAGATTTTTAACTTTATTATCAGATATCAACTGATACCAGTACTTTAGATCATTATCTATAGCTAAATTAGTTCCTTCAGAAGTAGATGACAAAAGCATATCCTGAGTATACATTATAGGAAATACAATAAAATTCCATTCCCTATACTTAGGGTGCATGAATATAAAGTTACGATAACTAATAATAATATTTAATGGGTAACAAACCATATGTTTAGGTGTAATAGGTGAAGTACAAAATTCCTTTAGTAACCATAACATGGAGTTATTTACAATCATATTTTTATGTGTTAAGGAGATTTTCATGAAGTGTATACTAATTAGCTCCCAATAATCTTTCCATTTTGTGACATATGACTGATCTATTAATAAAGTAATAACTTTTACAATAGAAGAGATAGTATATAAATTAAAGTCTGGAAAAGAAATACCCCTTGAGACCAGCTATTAGTATGTTTCTTTAATGCAATCCTAGGTCTATTAGGTGCCCATAAGAAATTTAACATTAGTGTGTTCAATTTCTTGATAATTATTTTTGTAGGTGGAAGTATTATTGATTGTATTAAATATAAAATCTTGGGGAATATTATCATTTTAATAATTGTAAGTCTCTCCTCCATAGTAAAAAACATATTATTCCAGGTATTAAAAAGATTTTGTATATTAAGAAAACAGGTATTATAATTATTATATATAATAGATTTAATATCTTTAGATAGTATTATACCTAAATAAGTTATCTGACCTGAATTGGGTACATATGTAGTAAAATCACTAATGAGAATATTTTTTCGTGTATATATAGGTAGTATTTTATTTTTTTCTTCATTGAATATTAAACCAGAAATACTTTTAAAATTCATCATGTTATCAAATAGAGACTGTATAGAAGAATTAGATCCTGCTGATGTAATTAGAACATCATCTGCAAAAAGTTGAATTTTGGATGTTGTATTTTCATCTATTTCAAAACCCTCTATGTCAGTACTGTTTCTGATCAAATTAGCCCAAGGCTCCATTACTAAAGTGAATAATAGTGGAGAAAGTAGACATCCTTGTTTTGTACCTTTAAGAATGGGTATTTTTTGTGAAACATATGTTCCTACCTTAATATAAGCCAACGTTCCTTTGTATAAATGTTCAGTTAGATTTACAAATGCATCCGAGAAGTTTGTGCACTTCATTAAGGTAAACAGATAGTCCCAACTTACTGAATCAAATGCTGAACTTATATCAAGACTAATAAGGGTTAAATCCTTCTTTTTCCTATTTGCAAAATCTATTAATGTTAAAGTTCTTCTTATATTATCAAAAGTATTTCTATTTACAATGAAGCCTGTCTGATCTATATCTATAATGCCGGGAATGATTGTCTTCAATTTATCAGCAAAGATATTCATAAACATTTTATAATCAACATTAAGTAATGAGATGGGCCGATATGAAGAACATCTAGTTGGATCTTTATTAGGTTTTAAAATTGGCGAAATAAATGTATATTGCCAAGATGGGGGGGTTATTAACTCAGTTTGGGCCAAAATAAAAACCTTATGTATTAATGAATATGTATTTTTAGAAAGGATTTTATATATCTCTGGTATAATACCATCATTACCCGGTGCTTTGTTTGATTTAAGCTTATTTATTTGTGTAATAACTTCTGTATATGAAATACTCTTGTCCAATAGTTTAATCTGTTGTTTATTAAGCTTTTTATTCATATTTGTGGTTATAAACTCCTTTATTTTATCTTTAGGTTCCATGTTAATATTATTATGGTTAATTTTGTGAAAGTGATTTCTAAATTCATCTAGTATTTCTGGTATACTAGAAACATTCTTCTTTTCCTTAGAGAAAAGATTTCTTTGATATGGTTTTGTTTATTCAAACTTTTTGTTTTATTTTTAAGTCTATGTAAGTATTTGGGGCTTATTGAATAAGACAAAAACTTGTATTTCTAAAGTTATTTTAACTTTATGAGTTAAAATTTCTTTGTATTTCTCATTTAGTTTGTTTATTTCTTCAATAACTTTCTTGTCCATAATATTTGCTTTATTATTATGTTTATAAGAGTCTAATTTACTTTGAATATCTAATAATTCCTTATCCCAAGATTTCCTTTTATTATTATACCATCTGATACTTTGTCCATAGAGATATGATTTTAAGGCATCCCAAACATAAACAATGGAGACTTCAGGAGTGTTATTTATGTCTAAAAAATGTTTTACTTCTGAAAGTATATATTCTTTATAGTCTTTTAGTTGAGTTAAGTATGCTGGTATCCTTTTGATCTGAACATTATGAGTATTTTTTATCATGAATTCAAAAACAATTGAATTATGATCAGATATAGGACATGAAATGATTTTGGAATTAATTAAATCTGTTACCATCTGGTTAGAAATAAAGACCCTATCTATTTTTAAATAACTTTTGTATCTGTTAGAAAAAAAGGTGTATGGTAATGATTTTGAATCTATCTGATTATTAATATCATTCAAATGATAAGAATTAGCAAAATCCTTTAAATGTTTTGCATTAGATGTAATTCTTCTCTTTCCTATAGTGGTAGTATCACTTTCATGTAGTATACAATTAAAGTCACCAGCTAAAATAATATCTCCTATAGAGAATGATGTGATCTTATCAAGATGATGTTTCACTGTATTACTACCAATTCCAGGTATCCAATATACATTAATTAAAGTGTAAGTCTTCCCATTAATTTGTATTGCAACCATACAAAACATTCCTTTGTCATCCTGATAAGACTTAATGGTTTTAGGAATGGGCATACTTTTATTCCATAAAATAGCCACTCCTCTTTTTTCTGAGTGTGCTCTGAACTAACCAATACTATATATTTGTTTGTGGCTAGTTTATCAATATCTTTTTTCAAGAGATGGGTTTCTTGTAGGAAGACTAAGTTGGCCTTATGTAAACTAATGTATCTTATTAGGCTTGCCCTTTTACATGGATTATTCAATCCATTAATGTTTAAAGAAATTCCTTTTAAAGATGTCATTTGGCATTTTTAAAACTTAAGAATCTTATGATCAAAATAACAAATAACAAGATAAGTAATGTTACATCTCCTCCTTTAGGTGTACCTTTAAATATAGCTGTATTTATTGAATCTCTTATGGGATTTCAGATAGGATTCAATTTTGTTTGTAGTGACAATGAATGTACAAAATATATTGTGGATGTCAAAACTATATACAAATAACAATGAACAAGTGAAAATAATGTAAGGATTAAACCTTGCATCCAGCCTGAGTCACAACTCCAACTTAGAGTAGTATTTACCACTCAAGTTAACCCCTACCCTAAGCAGCAGTACATCAGCTACCACCTTATCAATTTAATACTAGTTATATTTAACTGAAGTTAACAGTTTTCAATTCAATTATCTAGCAAGACAAGACTACACATTTGGTAAAACAGCATCATATAAACTAAAATAAACCTTTTTTTTTTTTTAAAACTGTTCATACTACTATATACATCCATGTAATATAAAACACTTGTATTCAAATAGCATTCAAATAATCTTGATGTTAGAAATCAAGAGGAGAGAAAAATAAGTTCTAACATTCATTTAAATCAAAATCTTTGGCTAATATGATTCAGACATTACATATATTAGGATGCATCTATTTTCTGTCATGTAAATACAGTTAACAGCTTCCAAAAAAAACCTTGAATTGCTTGTATATGAGCATTTACTCAAACTCATTATTGCCAATAGAATAAAATATTGTATTCATAGAAATTGTTATAAATCATACTTCATAGTTAAGCAGATTCTCAGAAACATTTATATACATATCTACATACACACACACATACACACACACACACACATATATATATATATATATACATACATACACACATACACACACATATACACATACATATATATATATATATATATATATATATATATATATATATATACACACATGCATACACACACACACACACACACACACACACACACACACACACACACATACACACACACACACACACACAAACACACACACACACACACACACACACACACACACACATACACACACACACACACACACACACACACACACACACACACACACATATATATATATATATATATATATATATATATGATCTCACTGAGTTGTATCTTTACTGAGCAGCATCTTACATTGTTGTCCCTTCAATAAATCTGTCTGCTTTATACAAAATAATGCACAGCAAACACATTTTAGTAACCAGATTTTACAAACATGCTATACTACTGCTTTAAAATATATCACATGACAATTTCTTCCAGTATAGAGTTATAAAATTATTTATGCTTGTCAATCAGATGAATTAAATGAGTTATAGTAATGTATATGTTTGGGACATAGGTTTTAACACATATTATTAATCTGCTATTCCTGTATCTGTGATGGGTCAGTGTGATATCTAGGTCAAAGGTGAGACCAGCTGCTTTCAGCTTCTCTGTGAGAATTCTGAGAGTTTAAGCTTTTGAAGTAGCTCATGGACACTGTGCATGAGACAGCCCACATCCCAGATTGTCTCTCTTAACATTTTGGCGGAAACTTATTAAAACTAGTGACAAACATTCATTTAGCAGTGTAAATGCATCTAAACATGACAAAACCTTCACAATGCATTCTACAGGTTATTACAGACTCTATGTAAGTGAAATCAAGCCCAAAATTATTAATAAGTAACAAAACTCAACATTTTTGTCCCAACTCAACTCCTATGCTAATCTTATTATTTACTGTGTCTATATGATCAAAAGTATTTCTATATATTAATAAAGAAAAGAAAAGAGAGTAGAAAGTAAAAGGGTGTAAGGCAGAAATAAAAAATGTAAGAGAAAGCTATAAGAAGTATATACAATAGAATATTACTTACTGTTTATATTAATAGAGTTAAAAATAAAACATATTATTTACTATTATTTAGTTCTAATTATTATTAGTTAAAGCATGACAGATTATTTACAAACAAGCATAAGCAGTGTAATCAAGAAAGTATAATTAGGTAGTGTCATTCCTGTATCTGTGATGTGTCAGTGTGATATCTAGGTCAAAGGTGAGACTAGCTGCTTTCAGCTTCTCTGTGAGAATTCTGAGAGTTGAAGCTTTTGAAGTAGCTCATGGACACTGTGCATGAGACAGCCCACATCCCAGATTGTCTCTCTTAACATTTTGGCGGAAACTTATTAAAACTAGTGACAAACATTCATTTAGCAGTGTAAATGCATCTAAACATGACAAAACCTTCACAATGCATTCTACAGGTTATTACAGACTCTATGTAAGTGAAATCAAGCCCAAAATTATTAATAAGTAACAAAACTCAACATTTTTGTCCCAACTCAACTCCTATGCAAATCTTATTATTTACTGTGTCTATATGATCAAAAGCATTTCTATATATTAATAAAGAAAAGAAAAGAGAGTAGAAAGTAAAAGGGTGTAAGGCAGAAATAAAAAAAAATGTAAGAGAAAGCTATAAGAAGTATATACAATAGAATGTTACTTACTGTTTATATTAATAGAGTTAAAAATAAAACATATTATTTACTATTATTTAGTTCTAATTATTATTAGTTAAAGCATGACAGATTATTTACAAACAAGCATAAGCAGTGTAATCAAGAAAGTATAATTAGGGAAAAACATGACGTTTGGGCGTGGCCAAGGATGAACACAGGATAGCAGCAGATTTCTTCAGCTCCACCAATTTCATTACACTGACAGGAATTAATTACTTAAAAAATTAATTTTTGAAGTAATTTTCTTTCTAAATACGTTTGTTTTATATAGTTCTTGAACTATATCTAAAAAAGAAAGGAAATCTTAACAATATTCCTGTCAGAAATCACTGTGGAAATTTTCCTGTCAGTTTATCAGTCTGAAATGAGTTCCAGTAAGACAAATTCTCAAGACTCCAGCATCAAGAAAGAACTTCAGTCTCTGATAATTATAATCCAGCAACTTACTGATAAAATGGATACTAAAATAGACACCTTCATAGAAAAAACTACAAAACAAATAGACCTGTTACATACAGACCTGCAACAACAGAAGATCCAGATGACAGGCATAGAAGAAGCTGTGAATGACATGGAAAATAGAATCCAAGAAGAGGAAATCAACATTGAGTTTCTGCTGAAACAAAATACACATTTACAAACAAAGCTGGATGACCTGGAAAATAGATCTAGGCTAATAACATTAGGATTTTTGGACTGCCAGAAAATATTGAAGGTAACAATATTACTTCCTTTTTAACAACTTGGCTCCCTAAAACTTTAGACTTACCAGAAGCATTCTCTTTTGGTATCGAAAGAGCACATAGATCTATAGCTAATACTAACTCTAACAAAAATATCCTAGATCAGTTATAGTTAGATTTCTATCATCTTTTGATAAAGAGATGGTTCTTAAATCTGCTTGGGCTAAAGCTCCTGTTAAGATTAATGAGACAACTGTGCATTTTGACAATGACTATTCTTCCATGGTAATAGCTAAAAGAAAAGTTTTTCTGCCACTAATAAGGGAGCTTAAAAAAGCACAGTTTAAAACATACCTTCTGTTTCCTGCCAAGCTTAAAATCTTCCTTCCAGATGGTCCTAAGGTTTTCGATGATTTAGACTCTGCTTTACTGTTTGTCAAAGAAAAAAGGATTTTGGATAAAATAGAAGAAATGGAATGGGCTAGTTCTTCATTAAAGAGATTGGCAACTGAAGCTTCGTGGAAGACTTCAGAGAAGAAGAAGAGACTAAAAACAAATGATTTGTTATATGTTTTTTTTCTCTCTCATCATTTTAGTTCATTATTAATCTTTTTGAATATAGTTCCTGCATTTCCAGAAAGCCACAAATATTTTGGAAAAGATTTAATCAAAGTTATTCTCTATGTGCAAAGAAATGTTTTGTTTCATAACCAGTCAAAATACCTGAAGATTTAATGGCAAGCTGTGATTCAATTTGTTTCTCTTTCTGAAAAGAAGTAAGGTTAGTAATTTGATACATTTTTTATCTTTACCTTTTTTTCCTTCTCCTTTTATTATTTTCTTTGTTTAAACAATGACACTCTATTTAGATTATGTAGTGGGTAAAGGGTGGGGGAGGGCAGGGAGAGAACAGTAATGAAAATATCATTAATATAATAATAACATATTTATTCCTTGTAAAAGTTTATAAGTTCTTCAAATGCTATTTCTAATTATACTTTCTTGATTATACTGCTTATGCTTGTTTGTAAATAATCTGTCATGCTTTAACTAATAATAATCAGAACTAAATAAGAGTAAATAATATGTTTTATTTTTAACTTTATTAATATAAACACTAAGTAACATTCCATTGTATATACTTCTTACAGCTTTCTCTTACATTTTTTTATTTCTGCCTCACTCCCTTTTATTTTCTACTCTCTTTTTCTTTTCTTTATTAATATATAGAAATGCTTTTGATTGTGTGGGCACAGTGAATAATAGGATTTGTATGAAAATTGAGTTGGGAGAAGAATGTTGAGTTTTATTGCTTGTTGGTAATTTTGGGCTTAATTTCACTTACATAGAGGCTGTAATGATCTGTGGAATACATTGTGAAGGTTTTGTCATATTTAGATGCATTTACACTGCTAAATGAATGTTTGTCACTAGTTTTTAATAAGTTTCCCGCCAAAATGTTAAGAGAGACAATCTGAGATGTGGGTTGTCTCATGCACAGTGTCCATGAATTATTTCAGAAGCTTCAACTCACAGAATTCTCACAGAGAAACTGAAAGCAGTTAGTATAACCTTTGACATAGTTATCACACTGACACACCACAGAGTCAGGAAAAATACTCTATTCA
The DNA here is from genome assembly GCF_019279795.1 of Protopterus annectens. Classification (NCBI taxonomy): domain Eukaryota; kingdom Metazoa; phylum Chordata; order Ceratodontiformes; family Protopteridae; genus Protopterus; species Protopterus annectens. The sequence goes on from NC_056747.1 coordinate 717,881,260, forward strand.
TAAAATATGTCAGTTATAATGAGTTTAAATGATGTAGTTTCTTGTAGTAAGTAAATGTCTTATTTTAGAAGGCATAGAAAATGAAACATTTATTTAAATGTTTTTGAAAATCTACTTAACAGCAGCATAATAATCTGTGTTAAAAATTTGTGTTCCAAACATATACTTTACTATAACTCATTTAATTCATCTGATTGACAAGCATAAATAATCTTATAACTCTATTCTGGAAGAAATGTCATGTGATATATTTTAAAGCAGTAGGTTAGCATGATTGTAAAATCTGGTTACTAATATGTGTTTGCTGTGCATTATTTTGTATAAAGCAGACAGATTTATTCTAGGGACAACAAGTAAGATAGTGCTCAACAGAGACACAACTCAGTGAGATCAGATATATATATATATATATATATATATATATATATATATATATATATATATATATTTGTGTGTGTGTGAGTGTGATGGCTTTTTTTTTTTTTATATAATAATGTAAGTGTTTCTGAGAATCTGCATAATTATCCAATATGATTTATAATAATTTCTATGAATACAATATTTTACTCTATTGACAAAATGAATGTTTGCCACAAGTTTTAATAAGTTTCCCGCCAAAATGTTAAGGGAGACAATCTGGGATGTGGGCTGTCTCATGCACAGTGTCCATGAGCTGCATCAAAAGCTTCAACTCACAGAATTCTCACAGAGAAACTGAAAGCAGTTAGTATAATCTCTGACCTAGTTATCATACTGACACACCACAGATTCAGGAAAAATACTCTATTCATAAAATATGTCAGTTATAATGAATTTAAATGATGTAGTTTCTTGTAGTAAGTAAATGTCTTATTTTAGAAGGCATAGAAAATGAAACATTTATTTAAATGTTTTTGAAAATCTGCTTAACAGCAGCATAATAATCTGTGTTAAAAACTTGTGTTCCAAACATATACTTTATTATAATTCATTTAATTCATCTGATTGACAAGCATAAACAATTTTATAATTCTATTCTGGAAGAAATGTCATGTGATATATTTTAAAGCAGTAGGTTAGCATAATTTTAAAATCTGGTTACTAAAATGTGTTTGCTGTGCATTATTTTCTATAAAGCAGACAGATTTATTCTAGGGACAGCAAATAGGATAGTGCTCAACAAGGACATAACTCAATGAGATCAGATATATATATATATATATATATGTGTGTGTGTGTGTGTGTGTGTGTGTGTGTGTGTGTGTGTGTGTGTGTGTGTGTGTGTGTGTGTGTATGTGTGTGTGTGTATGTGTATGTGTGTGTGTATGTATGTGTGTGTGTGTCTGTGTGTATATGTGATGGCTTTTTTTTTTTTTTAATAATGCAAGTGTTTCTGAGAATTTGCATAACTATGCAATATGATTTATAATAATTTTTATGAATACAATATTTTACTCTATTGACAATAATGAGTTTAAGTAAATGCTCATATACAAACAATTCAAGATTTTTTTTTTGGAAGCTGTTAATAGTATTCACATGACAGAAAATAGATGCATCTTAATATATGTAATGTCTGAATCATATTAGCCAAAGTTTTTGATTTAAATGAATGTTAGAACCTAATTTTCTCTCCTCTTGATTTCTAACATCAAGATTATTTGAATGCTATTTGAATACAAGTGTTATATATTACATAGATCTATATAGTAGTATGAACAGTTTAAAAAAAAAAAAAAAAGTTTATTTTAGTTTATATGATGCTGTTTTACCAAATGTGTAGTTTTGTCTTGATAGATAATTGAATTGAAAACTGTTAACCTCAGTTAAATATAACTAGTATTAAATTGATAAGGTGGTAGCTGAGGTACTGCTGCTTAGGGTAGGGGGTTAACTTGAGTAGTAAATACTACTCTAAGTTGGAGTTTTCAACTCCAGGCTGGATGCAAGGTTTAATCCTTACATTATTTTCACTTGTTCATTGTTATATGTATATAGTTTTGACATCCACAATATATTTTGTACACTCATTGTCACTACAAACAAAATTGAATCCTATACAAAATCCCATAAGAGATTTAATAAATACAGCTATATTTAAAGGTACACCTAAAAGAGGAGATGTAACATTATTTATCTTGTTATTTGTTATTTCAACCATAAGATTCTTGAGTTTTAAAAATGCCAAATGACATCTTTAAAAGGAATTTCTTTAAACATTAATGGATTGAATAATCCGTGTAAAAGGGCAAGCCTAATAAGATACATTAATTTACACAAGGCCAATCTAGTCTTCCTGCAAGAAACCCATCTCTTGAAAAAAGATATTGATAAACTAGCCACTAATATGTATACAGTATTGGTTAGTTCAGAGCACACTCAGAAAAAAGAGGAGTGGCTATTTTATGGAATAAAAGTATGCCCATTCCTAAAACCATTAAGTCTTATCAGGATGACAAAGGAATGTTTTGTATGGTTACAATACAAATTAATGGGAAGACTTACACTTTAATTAATGTATATTGGATACCTGGAATTGGTATTAATACAGTGAAACATCATATTGATAAGATCATATCATTCTCTATAGGGATATTATTTTAGCTGGTGATTTTAATTGTATACTACATGAAAGTGATACTACCACTATAAGGAAAAGAAGAATTACATCTAATGCAAAACATTTAAATGATTTTGCTAATTCTTATCATTTGAATGATATTAATAATCAGATAGATTCAAAATCATTACCATACACCTTTTTTTCTAACAGATACAAAACTTATTCAAAAATAGATAGGGTCTTTATTTCTAACCAGATGGTAACAGATTTAATTAATTCCAAAATCATTTCATGTCCTATATCTGATCATAACTCAATTGTTTTTGAATTCATGATAAAAATACTCATAATGTTCAGATCAAAAGGATACCAGCATACTTAACTCAGCTAAAAGACTATAAAGAATATATACTTTCAGAAGTACAACATTTTCTAGACATAAATAATACTCCTGAAGTCTCCATTGTCTATGTTTGGGATGCCTTAAAATCATATCTATATGGACAAAGTATCAGATGGTATAATAATAAAAGGAAATCTTGGGATAAGGAATTGTTAGATATTCAAAGTAAATTAGACTCTTATAAACATAATAATAAAGAAAATATTATGGACAAGAAAGTTATTGAAGAAATAAACAAACTAAATGAGAAATACAAAGAAATTTTAACTCATAAAGTTAAAATAACTTTAGAGAAATACAAGTTTTGTCTTATTCAATAAGCCCCAAATACTTACATAGACTTAAAAATAAAACAAAAAGATTGAATAAACAAAACCATATCAAAGAAATCTTTTCTCTAAGGAAAAGAAGAATGTTTCTAGTATACCAGAAATACTGGATGAATTTAGAAATCACTTTCACAAGATTAACCATAACAACATTAACATGGAACCTAAAGATAAAATAAAGGAGTTTATAACCACAAACATGAATAAAAAGCTTAATAAACAACAGATTAAACTATTGGACAAGAGTATTTCATATACAGAAGTTATTACACAAATAAATAAGCTTAAATCAAACAAAGCACCGGGTAATGATGGTATTATACCAGAGATATATAAAATCCTTTCTAAAACTACATATTCATTAATACATAAGGTTTTTATTTTGGCCCAAACTGAGTTAATAACCCCCCCATCTTGGCAATATACATTTATTTCACCAATTTTAAAACCTAATAAAGATCCAACTAGATGTTCTTCATATCGGCCCATCTCATTACTTAATGTTGATTATAAAATGTTTATGAGTATTTTTGCTGATAGATTGAAGACAATCATCCCCGGCATTATAGATATAGATCAGATGGGCTTCATTGTAAATAGAAATACTTTTGATAATATAAGAAGAACTTTAACATTAATTGATTTTGCAAATAGGAAAAAGAAAGATTTAACACTTATTAGTCTTGATATAGGTTCAGCATTTGATTCAGTAAGTTGGGACTATCTGTTTACCTTACTGAAATGCACAAACTTCTCGGATGCATTTGTAAATTTAATTGAGCATTTATACAAAGGAACGCTGGCTTATATTAAGGTAGGAACATATGTTTCACAAAAATACCCATTCTTAAAGGTACAAAGCAAGGATGTCCACTTTCTCCACTATTATTCACTTTAGTAATGGAGCCTTGGGCTAATTTGATTAGAAACAGTACTGACATAGAGGGTTTTGAAATAGATGAAAATACAACATCAAAAATTCAACTTTTGCAGATGATGTTCTAATTACATCAGCAGGATCTAATTCTTCTATGCAGTCTTTATTTGATAAAATGATGAATTTTAAAAGTATTTCTGGTTTAATATTCAATGAAGAAAAACTAAAATACTACCTATATATACACGAAAAAATATTCTCATTAGTGATTTTACTAAATATGTACCCAATTCAGGTCAGATAACTTATTTAGGTATAATACTATCTAAAGATATTAAATCTATTATATATAATAACTATAATACCTGTTTTCTTAATATACAAAATCTTTTTAATACCTGGAATAATATGTTTTTTACTATGGAGGAGAGACTTACAATTATTAAAATGATAATATTCCCCAAGATTTTATACTTAATACAATCAATAATACTTTCACCTACAAAAATAATTATCAAGAAACTGAATACACTAATGTTAAATTTCTTATGGGCACCTAATAGACCTAGGATTGCATTAAAGAAACATACTAATAGCTGGTCTCAAGGGGGTATGTCTTTTCCAGACTTTAATTAATATATTATCTCTTCTATTATAAAAGTTATTACTTTATTAATAGATCAGTCATATATCGCAAAATGGAAAGATTATTGGGAGCTAATTAGTATGCACTTCATGAAAATCTCCTTAACACATAAAAATATGATTGTAAATAACTCCATGTTGTGGTTGCTAAAGGAATTTTGTACTTCACCTATTACGCCTAAACATATGGTTTGTTACCCATTAAATATTATTATTAGTTATCGTAACTTTATATTCATGCACCCTAAGTATAGGGAATGGAATTTTATTGTATTCCCTATAATGTATACTCAGGGTATGCTTATGTCATCTACTTCTGAAGGAGCTCATTTAGCTATAGATAATGATCTAAAGTACTGGTATCAGCTGATATCTGATAATAAAGTTAAAAATCTAGATTTCTTAAAACAAGAATTTGATCTAAGAGAAACTTGCTGGTTAGAGGTTCAGATCTTTAGACAACATCTCATTGATAGAATAGATCTAATGTCTATAACAGTTAAAGAATCTATTCCAAAACTGATTGATTACTTGATATTAAATTTACAGCATAAAGTTTCTGATAAAGGTAAACTTTCATATATACATAAAATTATCAGACAAGAAACTTTTTACAGTGTAGATTCATACTGGAATTATTTCACCTCTATTAATGGGGACCCACCAACTCAACAAGATAAACAATATATATTGGAATCTGCTTATAGAACTACATCTTCCATTGTCTGGAGACTTTATACATGGAAATTTTTACATAGATCTTTTATACACCTTTGATGATGAATAAAATAAATAATAAAGATAATCTATGTAAGAGATGTAATGTAGAAATTAATGCTGACTGGGCTCATATGTTTTATGACTGTATGAAGTTGAAAGAATACTGGAAGTCAATTAATTAATTTTTGCAGGCTCTTTTTACAGATAATTTCATTATTTCTAAGTCTCTTATATTATTCAACACACCTGTACCTCAATGTGTTAAAAAGATTAAGCTTCCCTTGTTATGGTCTATCCTAGCAGTGGCCAGGAAAATAATAACTAGAAATTGGATTTCAGATACACCTCCTTCGTTCAATGAATTTAAAAAATGTTATGAATATAATGTGCCATATGGAAATAAGCACAATTAGAATGAGAACAACTAGAAAAACATCATATTATATTGTATGGGATAATTTACAAAATTTGTTAAAAAAATTCTAATTTCAATAGCACGGTATTTTAGTTTAATTAATTGATCTGATTGTAGTGGATGTCTTTGTAAATACTTTAGTTGTTTTGTTGAATATTATAATAATACCTATTTTTAATTACTTGCATAAAATTGTTATGATATTTCTCTTATATGTTAAAACAATAAACCTGTTTTGAAAAAAAAGAAAGTATAATTAGGAATAGCATTTGAAGAACATATAAACTTTTAAAGGAAAAAAAATGTATCAAATTACTGACCTTATTTTTCCTCTTCAGAAAGAGAAACAAGTTAAATCACAGCTTGCCATTAAATATCCAGATATTTTGACTAGTTATGAAACAAAACATTTCTTTGCACACAGAGAATAACTTTGATTAAATCTTTTTCAAAATATTTGTTGCTTCTTGGAAATGCAGGAACTATATTTAAAAAGATTAATAATAAAATAAAATGATGAGAGAGAAAAAAACATAGTACAAATCATTTGTTTTTTTAGTCTCTTCTTCTTCTCTGAAGTCTTCCACAAAGTTTCAGTTGCCAGTCTCTTTAACGAAGGACTAGCCCATTCCATTTCTTCTATTTTTCCAAAATCTTATTTTTTGATGAACAGTAAAGCAGAGTCTAAGTCATCGAAAATTTTAGGACCATCAGGAAGGAAGATTTTAAGCTTGGCAGGAAACAGAAGGTATGTTTTAAACTGTGCTTTTTAAGCTCCCTTATTAGTGGCAGAAAAACTTTTCTTTTAGCTAATACCATGGAAGAATAGTCATTGTCAAAACGCACAGTTGTTTCATTAATCTTAACAGGAGCTTTAGCCCAAGCAGATTTAAGAACCATCTCTTTATCAAAAGATGATAGAAATCTAACTATAACTGATCTAGGATAGTTTTTGTTAGAGTTAGTATTAGCTATAGATCTATGTGCTCTTTCGATACCAAAAGAGAATGCTTCTGGTAAATCTAAAGTTTTAGGGAGCCATGTTGTTAAAAAAGAAGTAATATTGTTACCTTCAATATTTTCTGGCAGTCCAAAAATCCTAATGTTATTGCGCCTAGATCTATTTTCCAGGTCATCCAGCTTTGTTTGTAAATGTGTATTTTGTTTCAGCAGAAACTCAATGTTGATTTCCTCTTCTTGTATTCTATTTTCCATGTCATTCACAGCTTCTTCTATGCCTGTCATCTGGATCTCCAGTTGTTGCAGGTCCATATGTAACAAGTCTATTTGTTTTGTAGTTTTTTCTATGAAAGTGTCTATTTTAGTATCCATTTTATCCATCTTAGCAGTAAGTTGCTGGACTATAATTATCAGAGACTGAAGTTCTTTCTTGATGCTGGAGTCTTGAGAATTTGTCTTACTGGAACTCATTTCAGACTGATAAACTGACAGGAAAATTTCCAAAGTAATTTCTGACAGGAATATTATTAAGATTTCCTTTCTTTTTTAGATATAGTTCAAGAACTATATAAAACAAACATATTTAGAAAGAAAATTACTTCAAAAATTATTTTTTTAAGTAATTAATTCCTGTCAATGTAATGAAATTGGTGGAGCTGAAGAAATCTGCTGCTATCCTGTGTTCATCCTTGGCCACCACCACAATGCAGTACTTTTAAATGCAGCATTTTCTAAAGTATGATGTAAGAAACAAGAATTTTAGGTACTAGTTCATTTACCTCCTGATATTTATTTTCAAAGATGTCAGAATTGCAGGATTGTGAAGCAGGTTACTACATGGAGGAAAGGGTAAATGTTCCCTTCATGTAACATGTAGCAGCCTCAAAATTAATGTATAATAAAAAGGGGGTGCAAGAGATATAGTCCCTTCAGTGGCATGGGGATGGTGGTGCAGACAGGGGCTTTGTCACCTACAAAAAGGGCGAAAAATACCATCAATCCAAATACCACTTGTTCATATATTTGAATTCTTACAAAATAGCATTTCATTTTGCTGTTTTATACTATTGACCCAGATACATACTTGTAAACAAAAGTGTTAAATGCTTGTGTCATCTGATCATCAAGTTCCATGCAGGACTGTTTGTCTTTGTACTAGATAAGCTGGAGATATTTAATAGCTAACGGATTAAACCTCACATCAATGTTGTACTTTCATCTGCTGCCTGGAATTCCCTTCTTCGGTTTTAACTACATGTCCTCCTCTGGAAAGCTACTCCGCTCTGCCACCACCCAGTAAAAACACTTCATTGCCCTCACTCTACCTGTTTTTCTTTTTCAGATTGCGTTGTCTTCTTTTACTTCTCTTTTTATGCACTATACTTCCATCTCAAATACTACTGATCACTATGAAATATCTTAACATTTCTATCATGTCATCACCACTTTTATCTAGATTATCACATTTTTCTAAATTCTTCCCTCCACCTTCTTGCCTGTTTGTTTCAAGTTTGACGGTTAGTCATGCAGAACAATAATTTCTTAATTTGTAATTGGGTTAACTCTGTGCTTAAGTTTATTGTTCATAGGTTGGTACTAGGCTATCGGCCCTAGGGCCTATACAAGCCTAGCCATAACAATTCCCTTGCTATTTCTTCCCACAGTTTTTACTTCCTTGGACCCCTGTCTAGCAGGGCAGCTGACGTGATCCCCGGGGGTGAATTTCCTATCTCCCATCCAATCATCAAGGTTCCTTTTGAAGAGGGCAAAAGAGGCGCTCTGCTAGACATGTATGGGCAGTCTATTCCAGAGTCTGGGGAGTCTCTGGGTCAGGAACCTATCCCTCCAGCATGTTTTGTTCATCGTGATGACAAGGTTTAGATCCCTGGAACATGTGTCTCTGGGGGATTGGGATTTCTTTAAGTGTAGCATGTCCAACAGCTCTGGGTTTGACATGGCCTTCTATGTAAAGCAGAGATCGCCTCTGAGTAGACGATATGCGACAGAGTATAGGTGGAGTATTTTTAGATGGTCAGCATAGGGCATCTGCTTTAGGCCTGTGATTCTTTTAGTGAGGTATTTCTGCGGCCTTTCCAGTTGTTGCAGATGTCTTGAGAGGTACATACCAAATGGGGTGTTGTATTCTATTATGGATTTAATGAGGGATGAGTACAGTGGGACAATGACCTCCTTTTTTCTGGATGAAAAGCCCTTAGTGATGAGGTGTGCCACATAGAAGGATTTCCTGACTGTTGTGGTGATATGGTTATCGAAGGTGAGACTACTTTCCACCTGTGTCCCTAAGTCTCTTATCACACTTTTGGTGTTTAGTGTACTGTCACCTATGTGGTAATTCATGGGTACATGTTTTTTCCCAAAGGGGATAACTATACATTTATTGGCATTGAGCTTGAGCCCATGGCTCTGACACCAAGCATCTGTTTCTGTAAGGCCCTTTTGTAGAATATCCACATTGGGGATTCAGTAATGGCTCCCAGTTTGCAGTCATCTGCGAACTTTGTTAGCTAGAGTCCCTTAGTGTTGGCCTGCACTTCAGAAAAGTAGATGCAAAACAAGAGCAGTCCCAGGACTGAACCCTGAGATACTCCACTTGTCACTTGTCTGGAGCTGGATTTGGAGTCAGATACTTTTACAGTGTGGGTTCTGTCAGTAAGCCAGTTGGCAACCCATCGAGTGAGGTAGGGATTAATGCCCAGTTTAGTATGTTTATCTATGATTCCAGAGTGGGCAATGGTGTTGAAGGCCTTGGTGGGGTCCAAATAGGCTGTGTGGACCACCTTACCTTTGTCCACGGCTCTGGAGACTGATTCAAAGAAGTCAGTCAGGCTCAGGAGACAAGATCGCCCTTCACGAACCCAAACTGCATGGGGTCCAGTGTTTGAAGGTTGCCAATGTCTTTGTTTATAAGTTCCATGATAATATGTTCCATGGCCTTGCAGATCCGGCTCATCAGACTGATGGGGCAGTAGTTCCTGGGATCCAAGGTGGATTCCCCCTTGTGGAGTGGGATAACTGTAGCTGTGCCGTCACTCAGTGAGCACGAAGCCTGATGGGAGGCTATGATTAAACATGACACTTATGTGAGGTGCCAGCTCATTTTGCAGTTCATGTAGTACACAGCCTGGCATGTTGTCTGGCCTCATGGATGCTGTATTCTTAGGTTTGGAGAGTGCGTTTTTTACCTGTGTGGCCGTTATTACCGGAATTTGGCAATCTTTCGGTATTGAGATGGGCCCTTTAGGGGGTGAGAGGGGGTGAAGTTTGCACTGAATCAATCTGATCTGCCAGGATATTGGCAATATCTTTGGGATCAGTATATGTAATGCCATTCTGTTGTAGCTCAGAGCAGATTTGAGCATTGCCATTTAGATTCTTGACATAGTTATAGAATGCCTTGTGGTTGTCTTTGGAATCTTTGGCAGTTTTATTTTCGTAACTAGCTTTGGAGGATTTTATGAGGGATCTCAGCTTCTTACTGAGGCTGGTAAGGGAGTTTTTTGCATCCTGTGATTTTCCTCTTTTCTGCAACAATTTCTTTCTTTTGTTGTAAAGTTTGTTTACGGCAAGGGACCACCAGATTGGCTTCCTTTTTTGGAGGAGAGCATATTGTTTAATGGCCACTTGTCGCAAAATAAATACTCAGTTTCATATTTGAGATAAATGCCTTCTTTGCTTCTAGTGTAGAGTTTTCACTATTTTGTTGTCCTTTTCCAAATGTATCCATTTTATATTATTGCAGAGGCTTGACATCAGACTCATAACATGGTATGCGGTGTGCAGGCTAGTGTGCCGGAAAATGCCTTGTAAATGTCTATGTAGGATTCCTTGAAAATGGAGTAAATAGGGCTACAGAACAAATACTCTAGCACACATCTGCAATGCAGCTGGTGCTAAGAACATATGCAGATGACCAACTCAGCATGAATACCAGTGCTGACACACTTCAGAGGCAGTGAGAATATGTACCAACGGTGTCATTTATACATCAGAAGAATGAGGTTGCAGATGTCTAATGACCATTCACGTCCCACTGAATTGCCAAAGCAGCAGTTATCATAGTTAACAGTATTACAGCAATGCACTCCATGCACAATGCAGCCACCAAACACACATGTATCTAACCACTTGCAGGAATTGTTTAAATCCAGATTCCAACTGTAACCTGTTGCTGGTGCTGCTACTGATAGTATACAGCTCTATATCTGTACTAGAAAGCAAATGGGGGGTGTACTTCCCACAGTACATCCCAACAAAGTTGTGTAACATTCAGGGACAGTAAGGTCAAACTGGCACTAATGGCAGAATGCAGTAAACATAAAGGTCTTAAACTTGGCATCTGTTTGTTCTGTGTCTCAGTATAACCCTTCTTGCATCTTCTGCTAGTCATTATTTCTGGATGGAGCTTGAGTAAGCCCACTGTGCTCCTCAAGAGTCTCCACTGTATGTTACAGCACAAGGTATAGAGGAATAGAACAGTTTCAGGAGCAGAAGAAATCAGAAAAGAAATAAAAAACATGAACCAATACTCTCTGCAACATCATCCAAACAGACAGTACATGCCTTTGCTATAGCTGTACTAAATCTGTGTAAAATTTGTATAACTCTTGTGTAGTACTGATTAATCTCCCACATTTACATTCCCACTGTTCTTTGCAACACATTGTGTGTGTGCTTGTGTGTGCGTGTATGCGTGCGAGCGCGCGCGTGTGTGTGTGTGTGTGTGTGTGTGTGTGTGTGTGTGTGTTGCCCTATGATCTGTTCATATTGTGTTTATTAATCAGTTTTATGTCTAACTTTTCTCTTTGGAGCCTCCATTTAAAATGGATTATGCCCAGTCAGAATTTCCTGGTTGAGAAACTGAAATAAGCAAATGACATATAAACAGTGGACTTGCTGGATTGTTCTGATACCCTAGCACAATCCAGGGGAACCATTTTGACTGAATTCCAGTATTTTCATTGGGGTGAATTTGCAGAGCTTTCCCATCTCCCTCCTGTTTCTTTGATTTCTTTCTTATACAGAGAACTACCCATCTTCCCTTAACTACACTGCAATACTTCATGTCTGATGACTGAGATCTGGACTGTAATGCAGACTGAGTGCACCCCCCCCCCCCCACACACACACACACTTTGTGCCCCAGAATCAGTAGTTAACATGTAATGATTATAATAATTATTGTGGTCAAAACAACCTGAAAAAATGGTTATGATCTGGAAAACAGCATAAATCTCATAACAACTAAGTCGTTGACTGACTGACGAAATCACATGCCAGGATCTATAACTCCCATATAGAGAAGGAAATATGTAACAGATGGCTAAATCAAAGCCAGAGAGTTGAAATGATGTTGATGTGTACAGATATTTTGCATCACTTGCTCTTCTCAAAGTTCATTTACAGATACTGGCATGTACAGCCAGTTTCTCTCACTTTTCTGTAATGTGCAAACACAACTGATTGGGATGAGCAGAAAAAATCTACAGGCAACTTTTAAAGCTTAAAAGAAAACCAGAAGCACTGTTATATCCACTGTATGATCCCTCAACAGCCTGCTCTGTAAACAGTACAGTGGTTTGTAGAAACATAAATTCAGCGGTGGTTGAACAGCGACTGCCTTCGCTATCTTCATGCCATCTGATTTCACATAGCACTTTATGAATAGGGATCACTGATCTCTTTCATAAAACAGATACTTTGCTTCCTGTAGCCTTCTTTTAATGCCCACACAAACAAAGGAACACCATTGTAATTTATCAGAGGGCATGGGAAAAGGCACTACACATAATTATGTCTGTCTCCTTCCCTTTACATTTCATCTTGGAATTGCTCTTTCTAGCTTGTGTGAATGGTATGTAGTAAGTGCCTAGAGACAAAATCATACTCCACAGAAAGTCTGTTTGATTCGAAACATTTGTCGAGCAGTAGCTATATGGGAAAATTGGCAGGCTACAATAAAAGAAGTCAAGGCATTTTATTTATGAAATGACTACCTCAAAATGAATTAAATGTTATGGTTTCATGTTTCCATACATAGTACATAGGAAAGATTTCTGCCAAGGAAGGAACTCATTAGCTCTTGGTACAAGTCTTTTCAAATGTACCATGATGTACCATTTGTAGAACTCACAGTGAGACCTTCTTTCAGAAAACCAATAAGTATTATTCAATTTTTATATTTCTGTGCTAAAACACGATTTCCCTCCCATTTGTTGTTACTCTGTTACAAGAAGTCCTGTTTCATTTAGTATGTCATATATTTAAGCTTTCTCTGATACCATACACACACCACTTATTTCATCTACCTGAATCAGATTTTGGCTTTGATTTTCATAATACCAAGATTTCAAATTACACTTGCATGTAAAAGTATATATTGCACTTCATTTTTGATTAATTTAGGCCCCAGTTATGCATTGTTTCTGGCATCTGTCTGTGCTCTTTGTTATGTAAACTACTGTATACCTCTTGTGTTCCCTCTTTGCCAAGGTGACTTCTACAATGAAACCATGAATAGCAAATTAGAATCCAGAAGCACTTAGGCTTACAGTAACACACTATCCCAAGTGCTTCTAGTGCTGATAATTCCATAAACTGTGCTTTGGCAGTCCTCAAGCCTTATAGGCTAACAAAGATTCCAGGAGTGCTTCATCTCATTCTAAAACAAGGATTGGGCTTGTAACATCAGAGGACGTAGACATTTTCCATCAGTGTTGTTTTCCATTGGTGCTGAATGATAATAGTAAACTTCTTAGTAATGGTTTAGCCAATTGAGCTCAATGGATGCATTCAGTGGAGACAGAGCTCCAGCTGTACGTGGGAATTGGCACTGCAAGCATTAGTTGGTATATAATCTAAATGCCTGCAGTACCAGTTCCCACTTGTAGGTGGAACTGTATTGCAGGAAAATATAAGTCAGTGGGGAGGGCGAGATGGCTAAAGACTGTCTACTTGTGTGGTACGAGATTTATGGTGAGTTTTCCCATTCACTGTCCTGGTTGAGTGAAATGCATAGCCCCACAGCATCCATTCTCTGCTCTATCAGACATGAGAAATACCTGCATAGCACAGTTTTAACCTGTTCTGCATGAATTCTTAAGTGCACCAAACAGGTGGTACTTTGGGGTCAACCAGCTTCAGCTTCACGTATGTGTCAGCACTGATCATTATTTGGGGATCTTTAGAATTCCTTGGCATGCTTGTGTGCAGTCTGACTACACCATGCTTAGGTAATGGCAGCCATCAACATAGAATGTTTCTAAATCTGAATCCTATTATCTATGTACAGTATAATGTTTCCTTTAGGTATAGGAGACTTTGGCATAACATCTGGAGACTCCTATATGAACTCTGTTCCCCTGGTGTGATGTCATACTTGGGGATTGGGCATGAAAAACAATTTTAGGATAGCACTGCAGAATGATGGAGGCTCTCTGCAATGGTAATCCATTTCTTATAAATCCTGGACTGTCGTGAAGCTTTAGATGCAAAAATACACAACCCTTCCTTGGCAAATATGGAGAGACTGGCTACTCCAGCTATGTTCATTCTAAACTGCTAATTATCAAGAAACTCTGAGTGCTGAGGGAACTCCTCTCACCAAGCTAGATTGAGAACCTTCATGACTGCTAAATTTGTTGATAGCGTAACCAACTACCCAATGAGTGCTAAATAAGCAAATTTTCAGCTTGCTGATTGAAACCTGTCAGTGTTGTACTCTCAGTCTCTGTTCTCCATGTAAAATCACTGCTGATGTGTTTTCTCTTTTTATGACATCAGTTTTAACACTGTGTGTGGCCTTTTCATTTTCCCGTTTGTGTGACCTTGGAATTGGTGTATATACTTTCAAGGAGTGTGTAGTGACACCCTTGAGAAAAAAAAAAAACACTTTAAAAAAATTTGGTTAAGAATAAGGTTTTATCTACATTAACCTTTGCTGAAGTTTAACTCAACAAAACATATGGGAACCTTACTGATGTCTAATTGGATTGCTTCTCCTGCTTTTCCTGCGTCTGTGTCTATGTCTAGGGATTGGGTGACATTTTATTTGTATTACAGGAGGTTTGTACAAGACATCTTAAAAGTGAAAAGTTATACATGGTAGTATGATTAAAAATGGCATCTCTATATTTGTGTAGGATTGTATTTATTTATCTGTCTGTCTAAATATATATATATATATATATATATATATATATATATATATATATATATATATATATATATATATATACACTAAGGTCATAATGTATGTGGTAGAAACCAGCAGTTGCCCAACATGAAACATTTTTTACAGCTATTTTCCCATTTATAGAAAAATACAATCTGTATATGTAAAAATAGAACTCATTTTATATACAGCTGATGACAAGTTTTGTGCTTGCAGTATCTTGCTATCATGTTTAATTTCAAAGCTATTTGCACTAGTTTGGTAAGAAATGTAGAACATTACTTTTTATGACTCTTTTTGCCCATTAACAAAGAACTTAGCATTTCTGTACAAAAAAAAAAAAAATAACTCATTTTATTGTAGTTTGCAAGCTCAACAACTCTTACACCCTTAGTACCCTTTTTGTTTTTTCTTTTAAGTTATCTGTAAACTAAAATGAAGAATGAAGCTTCTGTTTTTTTAAATCGTCTATATATAAAAGCCACTGTCATATAAAACCCATCATTCTGTAGATTCTTTTTTTTTACTGAATAGCATTATATTTACAGATAAATGTACCTGTTTTGTTTTAGATTTTATGTTCTTTCGACTTGAAATATATTAAGTACAGTTCTAGTAAAACGTGAAGATAGCGAGTACTCTTACTGTAATTGAAAATTTTTAAATGATTTCTAGAATTTGATGACCCTGATAGAGTGGTGTTGATCTATAAAATGTAATTGTAAGTTAATGGCTGATGTGTGTGTGTGTGTGTGTGTGTGTGTGTGTGTGTGTGTGTGTGTGTGTGTGTGTGTGTGTGTGTGTGTGTGTGCGTGTCTCACACACATGCGCTCACATATATGTGGCTTCCCTGCATTTTGTTGAATGTATGTTCGGTTGACAAATGCTAGGGGTAGTGCATGCAGATGCCGAACATATGGATATACAAACACCCAAAATGTCTACAGTATTGTTTGTCGACACAGGTGAGTAGGATTTGGAGGGGGTACGAGTGTTTGTGCATGTGTTTGAGAGCTAGAGTTAGGGTTCAGAGATAGGATTTGTATCTTTGTTTGTCAGTGTGTATTTTAGGGTAAGAGTCTGGGTTAGGTAAAGGGATAGATGCAGACGTAGTGTGTATTTGTGCATAATTGTGTGTCCAAGTCTGTCTTATGTGGTGGCAGTATTACGGAAAGTTTTTTTTAAGGTAAGGTCTAGGGTTAGGATTAGAGTTAGAAACTATCACTAAGGTGGTTCAGGGGACCTAAGCCAAAACCCACATGAAAATGGACATTGCATACAACTAATTCTGAATTTAAGGAAAAACTACCTTAGCCTTAGTTTGTATTTGTCAAGGAAGAATGGCTAATTTTGTTGTACATGATCTTCATGTTAAAAAGAGGCAAATGATTATTTTTTATTAATCATGTGAATAAACTGGTATAAACTGATATTAAGCAATTTAAAATCTGTGTGTGTGTGTGTGTGTGTGTGTGTGTGTGTGTGTGTGTGTGTGTGTGTGTGCGTGTGTGTGTGTAGAATAATTAAATTAATACTACATCTACTATACAAGCAACAGCATTTAATCAAAATATATCTAAAACAGTGATATCCATGGTATAAGCACACACACAAAAATGAAACAGACTTTTACTTCAATTTAATACCACATACAAAAAGAAAATTAAGACTACATTTTGCATGGGGAAATCCCTTTGCACTTTCAAGCCCTACCACTTAAAATATACCAACTCCAAGATCATACAACAGTGGAGAAACAGGCAGATTCACTTATCTCACTGTGTGCAATCTTAGAACACACACACTTCCATAAACCATTCCCTTACACTGCTGAAACTAAACTGTATGCAAATTGTCAATACTCTGCATGCATTCATATAAAAAAACTTAAATGTTATGCAGAAAGCACATTTTCTGACCCTTTGCAGCTCTATGCACCATAATATACCACCCAGATATTTATATGTATATATATTATAGGCATTGTGTCTGTAAAATTCTTACAGCAATCCATTTATGACATTGTATTAGTGAGATAACTGATGAAAGCTGGTTGTGTATGAAAGGCTGTAGCCTGAAGCAAACAAATCTCAAAATTGTTTCTTTGGTTAGAGGCTCATACTTCATCAGAGTATTTGGTTAGAGGCTCATACTTCATCAGAGTATTTGGTTAGAGGCTCATACTTCATCAGAGTATTTGGTTAGAAGCTCATACTTCATCAGAGTAAGGGCTCTAACTGAAGAATTGTGGTTTTCACAGCTGGATGGCCCGTGTGGGGCCTATTCTGAATGTACCCTGAGACAAGACAAGTTCAGGTGAGGAATTTTGTTGTGGAGATCTAGTCAAGGTCTACAGTTATGGGCTTCATTTTGCAACCTCCTTCTACTGGAAGGGCTGTGTGCACAGCAACTGTATGGTGGGGTTATGTGGCCTGTTAACCTTATATCAGGGTACTGTAAATAGCATATAGATCCTGTAGAGCTCGGCATGGAAAGTCAGATGGGTTGTGCTTTTAGTTCATTTTTGTTTTATTCTTCAAATAAAATGTTTGTTTCTACATCCATTGTGTTATTGAGACTTGACATTGATGCAGGCAGTTCGGCTAGGGGCTGCCTTCACACCTCACTCTCCCTCTGCTGCCAACTGCATGTGCTGTTTTCAGCTAATTTTTGATGAGTGTAAATAGATGTTTTGTTGCTGTTATCTACTCTGTTTTTTCCTACGACCATGAAGGAACTGTTGAAAATCTTGGTAGACTCCAAGATGGAGACTAACCAAAAGCTAGTGTATCTGCAATGGTTAGTTTGACTGACCAGCATAATTGCTACCCCAGGTGTTGCCCATGCCTTTATAAACTGCACAAGGAGGATAATACTGAGTCCTAGCTAGTCACATTCAAAAAGTATGCCAACCAAGAAAACTGGAACAGTCAGAATGGACCAAAATACTGTCTTTCCAGTAGGCAGGGCAAGCAATAAAAAGCTACATGGACATGGTGGGGATGATTATACCAACTATGAAAAAATGTTATTGCTGGCCTACAGTCTGAAGTCCAAGCCATAAAGTTACGCACTGGAATTTTAATGCTGCCAAATGAGTAAGAGTACAGATGTATTATTTAAAACTTATTATAAAACTGCGGTTAAAACCTAATTGTAGCACTAAAATGAAAAATAAATTCTTACACTGGACAGAATTAATTGAGCATTACCTAGTAATATGATAAAGTGGTTATTGCAAAGTTAGATAAGAACTATGACAAGTTATTAACTTTATTTGAACATTATGTTAATGACACATTGTTTAAAACTTGCTTCTAAGTCTAGAAATGCATAAATAAATGTGTAATAAACATTGTTAGTAATGAGCTAACTTTTTTCATATGTGGATGAAGGAAGCCACATAGCCAGATTCTGCTCCACTAATATTTATGAAATTACCAGTAATAAGAGCATGTAAACTGATATGCATGCTAGAGATGAAACTGTTCATATGAAATGTGATAGAATTGAAGATAGGATTATTATGTCACTGACAAGGTTACTAAAATGTATCATATTTAGGAAGGGGGAGTTAATGGATTTTAGAAGCAGTATTGCCTTTGCTAGGTGTTTCTTTGTGTATAAGCGTAAGGTTAATTACAAACAAAAGATGATACAAAGGAATATTTCCTTGCACTCATATAATTTCAAAACAGTTATAGGAAAGTATTTGCATGTTGTAGCCATGGCTCCTGATTTGAATTATAATGTTATCATATAAAACATTTTCCCCCTTTTAAGGAAGCGTAGAAGATGTGGGAGGTTAGTACGCCTAATAACAAATACAGATATAGCTTGATGTGCCAAAATCCAGCTTACACGTGGGAAAGGGGGAGACCAGGCCAGTGCCACTGTTACAGAGATTCAGAATGAAAACAAGGAGAAGGAAATTCCCATAAGTTCATAGGTTAGTACTAGGCTAACTACCCTTGCGAGCCATTGTAAGCCTAGAAATTATCTCTTGTGAGACTCAAACCCTGCACCTTGTGTTTGTAAGGCAAATACCTTAACCATTAGGCCATCCGCCCAGATACTGAAACTGCAGAATGGACTGCAATGCTGTTCAAGACAGACAAGTAAATAGGATGTGGTAACTTTACCACAAACTGGATCTAATGATGGATTAGCAGAAACACCATATTGTAGCAGACTGAAGCAAAACTGATTTCATTAACTTTAATTATGCCCTGACTTAGGAATACGAAGTAAGAGATGTCAGTATAGGAAATGGAGTTGGACTGGTAGAAATCTCTGAAGTAAAAATCAGCACAAGATAGATGTCTGCACAGAAACATATAAAAAGTGTTTTTACAGAAATGGAGATGGCAATAATAGAAAATTAAGTTGATATAAGCAAGGGCCATCAGAGCAAACAAATGGCAGTAAATACTAAAAGTGAGATAGGTAAGAAAGTACATAGTTCTAAATTAATTTCTGTCCAAGAGGAACAGAAAAACTAAATAAAAATACAACTCCCAAAAAGTTAAACATTAGGAGTCTTTGCCTGGAACTACCCTTTATAGAGGAAGACATAGAAGCTACAGTCAGAGTTGTAACTAGGGTGGGGCAAAGGGATTGTCCGCCATGGGTGCAAGGTGACAGAAAATTTAATTTTGGGAGTAATGTACCAGCATTCAGAAATGAATGCTGATACTACATTTGCAGTCATGGATGATGTACTGAAGCTCTCCGTGTATGCACTGTGGTGACTTTAACTGAAGCAAGTTGCTTGTTAAATTTGTAGCAAACAACTTGTCATGGTTTTAGATTGGAAGACGACTTTTTTTTATCAGAAAAAGACTATTTTTTTGTTCTTCAGTTTAGGAGAGTGTTCCATTTGTTCAGGGAACTGCAAAGGACATCAGATGAGCCACCTACAATTTTAGTTCTAATCCTAGCTTGTTTAGGAGAAGAAGCTATACCTTCCACCTCAAGACAAGCTAGTAATGGATACAACCCTGAATTATGGAATTTACAAGTAAGCCACATAAACTTTTTAAACATATTTTACTCCAGCTGTCTTCCAGACATCAGCCCCCATTCAGCTAATCAACCCATCTGTTCTCTGAACATTGAAGGTGAGAGCTGGTTTAGAGGAGCCATCATATAGGCAGTCAACTGGGATGGTTCAATAGTTTTTTTCATTTAAGTTCTGCATCCCCTGTGCAGACCATGTTAGTTGTTCCTCATTTTCACAAGGTACATTGCCAGCAAGCAGGCCTTGCCGTCCATCCTCAAGATTTATCCAGATAAATTCCTTCAACTCTTTATTTTTGTCCACAATTTCTCCTCTTGTTGATAAACTATGCCTGACCTGTATATAAAACTAAAGGGGCTAAAAACATTTTCACTTCTTGTGTTTTACTATCCATTTCCATAAACCAGAACTTCAGGTTTCTCAATTTGTGTACTATATTTTCTTTGATCTCTTTCCAAATATCCTTAGCTGCTATAACAGTATCCTTTTTAACCCATACTCCTAAATACTTCACTTTATCATGTCCCCATAAATATGGGTATTGCTGAATCAATTAATGTATGGATATATAATTTATAGTTTTATCTTCATTCATTTTATATACCGAAAATAAACTTGAAACTGTCTCAAGATGTTCCATAATGCTGAGACGTCCTTTTCTGGTTTGTCAGGTACAAAATAATATTGTCTGCAAATAAAGCCAATTTTTCTTGACTACCATACCAACTAAATCCTTTAATTTCAGAGTGCCTTATTTGCTTTGCTAATAGCTCTAAATATAAAACAAATAACAAAGGAAAAAAGGTCATCCTTGCCTGGTTCTTCAGTTTAGACAAAATAGACACAACTTATCAGAGAGGAACTTTCCAAGTTTAATTTTTACCTCTGATCATTCATATATTCTCCTAAATAACCTCGTTATTGTATCAGGAAATGCAAATGCTTCCATTGTCCTACTTATAAAATCCCAGTTTTCTCTGTTGAGTGCTTTTTGTGCATCAAGACACAACAACAGCAGCAGTACAGTAAACTCTCAGTTAACCGGCACCCATGGGGATTGGTTGATGCCAGATAACTATAGTTTCTGGTTGCTTGAGAGTTACTACTAAAAATAGGCCTGACTAATATTGTACCCTATAGTATTTGTTTGGTTTGACTTGTTCTCAGGTAGGGGTCAAGAAGAAATGCATTCCTTTCCTCCTTTTTAAAATTCTAAACTCTAAAAAATGTAAGGTATGCGTCTATGGAGGGAAAACAAAAAGTGCAACACATGAAAATTGTACTGTATTTCTTCAATATTTTTTTGCTGGTTGCTTGGGAGTACCAGTTGCTTGAGTTCCAGTTAACTGAGAGTTTACTGTATTTTATTAACTTTTGCTTCCCTCTGGATCATCATTGTTTTATCAATGTTGCCAAATGTTTGCCTCCCCTCCACAAACCACATTAATCCATATCTGCCAGTTTTGGAAAAACCTTTGTCATTCTTTTAGCTAGTATAGACATAAACATTTTATAATCATTGTTTAAAATTGAAGTGGGTTTGGTGGGTTTTTGCCATCTTTAGGTATTGCAGCCACCTCAGCTTTCTTCTAGGATGTTGATGCTCCCCTTCCTTTTAAAATACCATTAAATAAAACCTTCCAGATCGGTATCACTTTCTTCCCTCCTAAGTTCCAAACTTTCACAGGAATACCATCTGATCCTGGAGACTTTCCTGCAGATTGATTATACATCACTCTTTTTATCTCATCTCATTCTATCTTAACTGTTAATTGCTGAGCATCATCTACCTCTAACCTTGGCATAATTAAGTCTTCCATAAATATCTGCATTTGTGCTATTTCTTGATTTCCACATTTCTCTGCTTTATACAAATTTTCATAAAATTTCTGAAATATCTCTAAAATCTCTGCAGGATCTCTGGTTATTTTTCTTGTTATAGGTTCTCTATGTTTGTCGACAACCCTTTTCACTTTCTGTTGCCTAAGTTGTTGTGCTAAACTATTTTGTGCTCTGGAGTTATTAAAATATATGCTTACTGAAAGTCTTTCTAAACTCATGCATATTATCTAGATACTCCCAAATCTGCTCTGAACTGGTAGTCAATAATACCACATACACAAACGCTGTATATATAGCCAATCTGCTGGCAGACAGGTACAGTGAAAACTTCACCCCTCCTGATCCCCCATCAGTAAACCAGGATATCCCCAGCACCTGCCCCCTTCCCTCATCACCAGGGAGAAGGACTTTAATACCCTCTCAAAGGCAAAAAATATACCCTCCATGGGACCCAACAATGTCCCTGGCTATATCCTACATGAACTCAGGCATGCACTCTCAGCTCCATTAGTCACTCTATTCAACCAAAGCCTGAGCACCAGCTTTGTCCCAGCTGAATGGAGGACATCCACAGTCATCCCTCTACACAAAGGTGGAGTGTCCACTGACTCTGGCCCATCAGCCTAACTAGCCTGATCTGCAAGGCCATGGAACGCATTATCATGGACTTTAAAAAGAAGGACATTGGCAACCTCCAACGCTTGACCCCACACAGTTTGGTTTTATCAAAGGGAAAGCATGCCTGTTAAACTTGATTGACTTATTTGAAACAGTCACCAAAGTCAAGGACGAGGGGAAGACAGTGCACAGCAATTACCTTGACCTAGCCAAAGCCTTTCACACTATTCCCCACTCAGGCATAATAGATGAACTCTGCCAGCTAGGCATTAACCTGTATGTTACCAGATGGGTAGCTAAGTGGATCATTTATAGAACTCACTCAGTCAAAATAGGGGAAACCACCTCTAGTAATAGACCCATAATGAGCAGTGTACCCCAAGGATTGGTCTTGGGGCCTCTAATGTTTAGGATATACTTTTCTGAGGTGCAAGCCAAAACCAGTGGTCTGTTGCTCACCAAGTTTGCAGTTGACTGCAAGCTGGGTAATGTCTTAAATTCCCCTAGTGATGTGAACATCCTTCAAGAGGGCCTTGTCCAAACTAATGACTGGTGTCAGAAGCATGGCCTCAAACTGAATGCAAAAAAATGCATCATTATCCCCTTTGGGGAAAATGGCATCCCCATTAATTATCACATTAATAAGAATGTACTAAGCACATAATCAGTCATGAGGGACTTGGGTACCAAGGTTGATATCAACCTGATTTTTGACCACCAAGTTGCCTCCTTTGTAAGAAAGGCTTTCTACATGGTCCACCTCATAAGTAAGGATATTTCATCCAGGAACAAGGAAGTCATAACATCCCTGTACTCCTCTATTATCAGACCCATTATCAAGTACAATGTTCCCTTTGGCATGTACCTTGCCAAGCACATGCAGCAGTTGGAGAGACCACAGAGGCTCCTAACCAGGAAAATCCAGAGTCTCAAACACCTATCCTATACAGATAAGCTAAAAGCCTTGTCCCTCTACTCAGTCTCATATAGACTGCTCAGAGGTGACTCATTTCTGACATACAAGGCCATCTCAGACCCAGCCTTGATGGAGTTGCTGCATATCCATAAGTCAAACTCTACTTACACAGCCTACACGCAGGGCCTCAACCTGGTCTGTGACATTAACAGAACTTGTTGTCAGGATAGATTTATATCCAAAAGACTCCCCCATTTGTGGAATTGACTCCCTCTCCATGTCAAGCAGAGTACCTCTCTAGCCCTCTTTAAGAGCAACCTGGATGACTGGATAAGAAACAGAAAATACACTCCAGGGATCCCACCTGTATCCCTACTGGAAAGGGGAAACAGGTGCTGACTGTGGGAATATGAGTGAAATTCTTGGCTAGGCTTATAAGGGCCTCTGGGCCAATAGCCTAGTATCATCCTATGAACTTATGAAACCAATACATTTCCACTACCCATTCCTTAAATTCATCTTTGTTTAATGGGTAGGTGGGAAAGCATCAGTGTCTTATTTTTACTTCATTACCCTGCATTTTATCTTAGTTTTTATTGTATGTGATCTGAATAGTTATTGGATATATGTCAAAGCTTTCAATTAAATGCATATGTTCATGCGAAATATAATTTCTATCTTGTCTAGCCCATGTATTATACCTTGGGGAATGATATGTAAATTCTGAGTTCCTACTACTGAATTCATGTCTTCCATACCAAATATTTTCATAAATTTATTTAGAAATCTATTATTTTTTTAATTTCGATGATTCTAGGTCAACCAGATATATCCTCAATGTTGCAAATCAAGTATCAGTCCTCACCTAAATGTAATATTCCCTGCTGAAAGCTGATTATTTCTGCAAAAAAATTCTTAAGCTCCATAACAGCATTTTTTGATGGAATATAAATACTTGCCAGCGTAATCTTCTCTCTTTGTCAATAGCCCTTTACTACTACAATTCTACCACTGTTATCCCTCTTCCCTCTTCTTTCATTATTGAAGCTCCTCTAACAATTAGTATAAGTACTCTCCTTTTCCTTTGTCCTTGATATTCTGCTGAATATCCATCATGAATTCCTTTCTTTATGAAAATCATATGCTCATTTCTTTTCAAATGTGTCTCCTGCAGCATTGCTATTTCTACTCTGCATTTCTTAGTCTAATTCAATACTCTTACCTTTTTTTGTCTACACCTGTAATGCCATTTACAATTCAAGATAATATGGACAGTGTAGCTGTTATGATAAGAAGTTATTGTTCCCACCTATTAAAAATGATAGTTTTTCTGAATGTATATTTCTAACTTTTGTGTTACATGCATACACTATTTGGCAGGCTGATTATTGATACAGTTGTTTCTTGTCAACTCCATTTGAACCTCTGTCATATTTTTCAAGACTTTTCGTAATAAAAACACTCAATTTAAAAACTAAATACATTTTCACATTTTCAGAACACCTCCATAACCTATTGACTTAGAACAAACATATAAAAGTATCTGCATTTTATGAAAATTAAGTTTAACCCTCCTGATAGGAACAATTGGCTCAAACTGACAGCTGCACCTACAGGCATCACCTAACCTAAAATTAAGGTTACTCATGCTAAAGCACAAGTTACAGCCTATGTTCCCACTTATACCACTTGGTGCCTACTCTTTTTTTATCCCTATTCCTCTCTAAGATATGAAAAACAGCTTGTATGCTTTCAGGCAACATTAACTTTTAGCCCAAAGAAAAAATGTATTGCCCATCTTTAAATAAAACTAAATCAAACTCTGTTCTATTGAATGCATCAAAGTATTAAGGCTGCTAAGGAAGCTGTTATCTCTTATTCACTTCCAATAATTGTAAACTTTTTCAATGAATTGCCTGTCCTTGTACCTTTAAATTTTGCATTTGCCTCAGCCAAGAATGCTCAGTGCTCTCAAGATTAATTGCTTGCACCTGCAGACAGCTCATCTCCATGGAAACATAGCAATGGGAGAAAAAAAAACAACAGCTAATAACTCTGATACATGACGGAATCTTTGTCATTTTCACTCAGAACAGAGCAGATTGTATTGTTGCCTTTAGCTTTAGATTTCCTGGCTCATACTGCATTTGCTAATGGAGAAAACATGCTAATATCATTGTATATACAAGAAATTTAGCACTTCTCATTGCTTTCATTATTTTAGCTTACTTTTCAAGCCTACTTGTTACAAAACACTTGTTTATAGATTAAGATAGATTAAGCCAAGGGCATTAATTCAGGTATTTACCTTTGTAAAATAACAGAAAACATTTCAAGTCAGTGCACTTTTACACCTCCATAACCCAGCAGCCCAAGATCACCACGTATTAACTTTAAATGTGCTTTTGTCCAACCTTTCTTCTATTATTACATTATAAAGCCTGTATGTTTAAGTCAATATCTTTAACACATACAACAATCACCAAAAAGACCCCCCCATCTCACATTTAAAACATCTCTGACTACATACTACACAAAACTGCCTGTATATATTACATGCAGTTTATATCATGCAATATTTTATACAAATATATTAACAACAAAAATGTTTTACTTAATTAAGATAAAACAAAATCAATAGATATAAACTATGAACCCACACATGAACTGGTTAAGCAATACCTATATTTATGGGGACATGATAACATGAAATACTTAGGAGTATAAATTATAAAGTATTCTATTATGGCAGCTAAGAATATGTGTGAAGAGACATGCAAGGGACAGGATATATGTGAAGAGACTAAAAAGGTAATAAAAAACTAAAGAATTGGAAGCTCTGTTTTATGCATATGAATAGCAAGATAAAAGCAGTCAATATTTTTGTCCTTTTAGTTTTATAGACAGGTCAGGCATATTTTTTAGCAACTAGAAGAGGAGTTATGGATAGCAATTAATAAAGAGTTGAATGATCTTATCTGGGATGGAATGATGGCAAGAGTCAAGTGGGATAAGCTGATCCTTCCAATAGAACAAGGTGGGGTGGTTTGGGATTACCTGATTTGAAGGGGTATTTCAGAGTTACACAGTTGAGGCTATTACACATAGTACAAGTAAAAAACTATAATACAAAGTGGAAAGGGATGATGATAATGAAACAGGGAGGAAGCTCAAAAAACAGAGACTGGGATTTGGATGCAGATCCTTAAGAAGAATAACAATAACCATACATAATATTCATAAAGTAGCAGAAAGTATTCTAAGAACTAATACAACAAGGAAATGGAAGGAGATTCTGCCAATAAGGGTGACTGCAATTAGGGATACAAACAATAGGCAAGAGGGTGCTGGAATTTACTGTAGAAAACCGGCAAAGGAATTAAGGTATTGGGACTAAATAATTAGAAAAGAAAAGGTAATAGTATGGGAAGAGGCCAATAATTTATTTGGACTGCAGGCTAGAGATTGCCTTTCCTATCAAGGACTGATATCAGAGTATAGGCAAAGAGAAAGGAATAGGGGGATCATAAACTAAAACCAGCACAGTTAGAGTTTTTCCTAGAATCTAAAACAGAAGCTGCTGTTAAAAAAGGGATAATTAGCAGAACATATAAAACATTGCATGATAACAATAAGAATCAACTACAGGAGGTTAGAAAGATTGGAAAGAGAAATTGGATAAGCAAATCACAAAGAAACAATGGGAGATATATGTATGGCCCAAACATTCAACAAAGTCTAGAACATTTAGGACTTTTGCTAGGAAGTTTTTACATAGGTACATTTATAGCTCAAGTAGTCTCCAAAGATTTTTTTCTCAGGTAGATAGCAAATGTTGGAGGTGTGATGGGGAAGAAAGAGGTAAATGGGAACTTATTTTTGGGAATATAGTGAGCTGGAAAATTAAAAAAAAAATCCCTGCAGACTATCAAATACTGGGTGAGCTAATTGGTATAACTAAGGAAATAATTTTTTTTGAGTTAATTGCCTTGACATAGTAAGGCCTTGCTGAGTCTAATTATGGTGGCTGCCAAAAAATCAGTTACTAAAAAATGGGAATTAAAGTCTAAACTATCTGTACTAGAAGTAGTAAATATAGTGACAGTGATAAAACAACTGGAAATAGGATCTTTAGAAACGTGTTGGAGCAAATTGCATAGAAAATAATGGGAATTGTAAAAACAATACACACAGAATAATGTTTTGGAGGAGGAACAAGGTTTAAAAGAAGGCATTATTTGAATGAGCTAGATAATGTTTGACTGACAATGACTAGATAGGTTATAAGTGATGTATAATGTCTGCAACTAAAAATATGTCAGTATGGCTTGTTTTCATTTACATAAATGTATGATTGCCTATATAATAAGTGATAATTTAACTAAATGTTTCTTGTTTAAAAAATGGTTTTACTTACAGTTATTTTTCCCCATTTTAGAGTCCTTCTAAATATTAATGACATAGAGTGAGATATATACTTTACAGTCCACCACAAGTCCAACAAAATCAACAAAAGCCAGTCTTTGTCAACCACTTTTTCTTGCAGTCATATTTCAAACAAAAATATAGCAAGGTCTTACTGCAGCACACAACTCCAAGACATCAGGTGTATGAATAAGTGCTTCCATTCCCTTTATTAAATCAATAGAACTTCATCAGATACTATCCATTACGTACATCTTGCTTTTATATACAAAACTATTACCAATAACCAATAATTGCAGTTCTGTAATTAAAAATGTTAATCATGGACTAATACTGTTTGAAGTCCTATCCACTGTCGATAAAACACAATCCAGTGTATTCAAAACATTTAAAAATAATACATCGTTGACACTTCATTAATAATTCAATAATAAACAATCATAAAACACAATGCAATATAACAGTCATAGAGTAACCCCATAAAACCCCCCAAATAGTGTCTAAGGTTATGTAAATGCATTGACATACAGTTAATGTAATATCACAAATATATGAATAACTGTACAATTTAAATATTTTTCTAAGCTAGAATAAAATGAACACTAAAGTCAATTTAGCTTTTTCTCAGAATGCTGGAGAGACTACAGGAGATGTGAGAACGGGAAGGAACGTTAACTCTTCCTTGAATGGGAAAAGGATTTGTCCCCAAGCTCTGGATTCAGAGGCGTTAGCCAGAGGAACTTCCCTGATTGGACAGCAAGCGGAGGTCAGGGTGGATGAAGTAATGGATGGTGTTCCACCTCCTGTTAGTAATGGAGAGTTCATGGGTTGGTTAAACAAGGAACTGGCCCCAATAAACAATTTTAAGGGGCAAGTGAAGTTGGGAGAGGAACTGTTAATTAAATTTAAACAGAAAACGTATAGATTAGAAAATGTTATTTTATTTTTATTTTAATTTTATTTTACATTTGTTAACTGGGAAAGTCCGACTGGACACAGGTCCATTTTCAACGGAGGCACGGGGAGATAAGCTCCAAACAATGCATACATAGAATAACAGCAATTACATGAAATTCGTTTCATGTTATGAGAGCTTTCATTGCATACACACAAGGAGAAGATACATACAGTATGGAATACATTAAATTAACAGTTCATACAAAAGTCAAACATTGAGATATAGAGTATCAAAAGACATCTACTCAAAAGACCTAAAAAGAGGCAGAATTTTGTATTCATGAAACAGACTGTCTGAGAGTAGTTGGGGTACAGAGGAGTTACCTTTATAAGGGTTAGCCTAGTGAATGGCAAGAGCATAGCCAAATATTCTGAAAATGTTTTTTCAGGTGTTTTTTAAATTGAGTAGTGAAGGTGGTAGAGGTTGCATGGCTTGGTAGAGTGTTCCATTTTTTGGCACTGGTGTTGGCAAAAAGGGATTTGCCAGCATCATTTCTGTGCTTGATGACTTTTATGAGATTTTAGTTGCTGGATCTAAGAGTTCTAGTGGGGATGTGTGGTTGTATGAGTTCCTGTAGTGCAGGGGTTAGGTTGGGAAAGTAGTAGAGTTTGTGAGAAGCAGATAGTTGGTTGAGTAGTAGCATATGAGGTAGCTCCAACTAGTTGACTTGCTTAAGTGACAGACAGTGATGGGACCTATAAGGTGATTTGGTAGCAAATTTAGTGATTTTGTTGTAACAAGATTCCATTTTATTTAGGTCAGTTTGCCGGAGATTAGTTAAGATGGGAGAGGCATATAAGAGGATGGATTGGAGATGGGTCCTTGCAATAATTGCTTTGGTGTTATTAGTCATAAAGTGTTTATTTCTATAAAGGAGTCCAACTTTCTTGATGGTTTGAGCAATGTGGATGTCGAATTTAAGATTGTTGTCAATTTCAACACCTAGCAGTTTTGTGTGTGGTAGGGCTGACTTGAGTGTTGTTTTTGGATATGATGGAGAAGCTATCACTTAGGTGTGGCGGTTTTCCTAGGCCAAATATAATGTTTGTTTTTTTTGGGATTGAGAAGAAGTTTGATATTGTGAAACATGTTTCTGCAAGGGTGAAGTAGTTCTGGGTTAAGGATTGAAGTTCATGTAGTGTGGAGGCGGCGCAAATAAGGGTGGTGTCATCTGCATATTGTACTACTGACACAGAGGGTGAGGATAAAGTGATGTGGTTAGTATATAAGGAGAAAAGTAAGGGACCGCAAATAGACCCTTGAGGGACTCATATGGTAACTGGCAATAGGGGGGAATAGTTGGTCTTTCCAGAAAACCATTTGTTGATGGCCAGATAGGTAGCTATTAAGCCAAGCAATAGAGGAGGGGCTTATGTTTATGCTAGATTTGAGAAGAATGCTGTGGTTAACCATATCAAAGGCTTTTGATAAGTCTAAGAATATGGAGGATACAAACAGACCATTATTTCTGTAGTGGTTAACTATATCCGTGAATGATAGAAGGGCTGTGGTGGTGCTGTGAGATGGTCTAAAGCCATGTTGAAAAGCAGAGAGAAGGTTGTTATCTTTGAGGTGTTGCATTAGTTGAGTGTGAACCACTCTTTCTAATATTTTGGACAAAGGTGATAGGATTGCAATTGGACGATAATTGGTCAGCTCTAAGGAGTTTTCCCCTTTGTGTAATGGAATGATGTGTGAGGTTTTTCAGGAGGTGAGTACTTTGTTTTCCAGCAGTGATCTATTTGTGAGAATAGAGACTGGGTAGGCTATGGCATCAGCTGATATCTGAAGGAAGTCTGCTGGGAGCTTATCGTCTGCTAGTGTGGTTGGATTTAGTTTTCTGAGGAGCTTAGAAATTACCCTGGTGGACATGGGGTGGAGGTTGAAAGTGGGGATGTTGGGTTGAGTGTTGAAAAGGGTGGGGGTATTTGTTGGTGTGGGACTACTGGTACTGTATTGGGCATTGGCCAGGGTTTGGACAGTTTTGGTAAAGAATTTGTTGAATTGTGTGGAAATGTCTTCAAGATTGCTAAGTAGCACTGGGGATGGGGTGGTGTTTTTTCCTGGGCGGAGTATGCTATTTAATGTGGCTCAAAATTTCTGGGGGTTATGAGCATGTTTTTCCTGCATGATTTTGTAGTAACCGGCTTTGTTTAGTTTGATTTGCTTTTTGGTTTTATTTCAGAGTTCTAGATAGTTTTGTCTAAGACATAAGGTTTTATTTCTCTGATACTGTGTCCAAGATTTGTCTCTTTCTTTCATTTTAGTTTTGGTGTCTTTGATGAGTCATGGGGCATAGTTAGTTTTTATTCTAATGGTTCAGACTACAGCTGGACAATCTATTTTTTGAAGATTGTATAAGGTTGGAATGTGTCTCAAAAGGATTATGAATTTGTAAATTTCCCAACAATATCCAGAACTGATCCTTTTTACACCAGGAATTACTGGAACTGTTTGACCGTACAGGTCTTAACTATATGAAGTTGTTAATCAGGAATAACAACTGGATAATGGCAACACTAAAAGAAGAAATTATTTCAATACAAAAAGAGGTTATTGCTGACAATCTTTTCCGTACTAATGAGGGATTTTATGAGTATTATCCCTCATATTCAGCAACACGTGGATAACATCAAGAAAAAGAAAGAGAAGAAATTGAAATGGGACCAAGAAGAATATGAACAGAAGAAGGCATACCCCTTACCAAAGGGCAACAACTACCAGAAGGTATCCTTTGTGAAATCAGGTGAGATAGTAGTGGAACAGGAACCAGGAGGAATGGAAGAATCTGAAGTGTTTGATAAACCAGTGGGAAACAACAACTAATGAGAATTTTCTCCCCTTCTGAGATGGTCAGTGAGACTGAGGAACAAGAATGGTCCATAGACTTACCAGAACAATGGGCAGAACAGACAAGGTTTCTGATGACAGGGTATAGGTCAGATGAACAGGAAGGGAAGACCACCAACACACTATCAGCGGTAAGACAATACAACAAAGACTCTTTCAATAATGACTGTCCTAATGTGGTATTTGGATATGAAGGACTTAACATTTACAATTTTAGTAATGTGATTATTGATGAAAGGCATGGGAAACTATTTTCAAATGTTTTCAGTTTTATACTGCATAGGAAAAATAATAATATTTTAGATCTCAAGGTTTTTGTACAAAACATTAATTTAAAGTTGTTGCTTGGTAACTGACAGGACAATGGGGAAGAAAGTGTACCTCTTTGCAGGAAAAGTACCTATAATCCCCCACTATTACCACCAGTAGCTCTATTTGAAAAATTGAGGAATTTGATATTAGAGCATTACAGAACAACAGCAAAAAAGGCAACCTTAACTGTAATAATCTTAGCAAAGAAGAATCATAAGCATTGTTTGAACTCACTAATAATAATGCCATGAGAGTTATAGGTTCATAGGTTCATAGATTAGTACTAAGCTAACTGCCCTTGCGAGCCATTTTAAGCCTAGCCAATTATCCCTTGGGAGACTCAAACCCTGCACCCTGTATTTGTAAGGCAAACACCTTAACCATTAGGCCAACCACCCCCCCCCCTGATAAAGGGGGAGGGCTGGTTATAATGGGAAATCATGAGTACAATGCTAGGATGTTTGAGCTTTTGAACAATAGTGAATTTTTCACTACAGCTTCACTTAATGAGATTAACATCTTTAATCATAGGATAGATTTGGTGTTAGAAGACCTTTTTCAAGAATATAATTTTAATGAAGGAGAAATTAAGTACTTAAAGTTAAAAAAAACTTGATTCCCTCCATTTTTGGGATTCCAAAAAATCATAAATCTGTGGAAAATTCACCAGTGAGACCAATATTTGCAGCATGGGGATCCAAGACAGAGCCTATAGCCAAATTGATGGACCACTACTTAAAAGATTTTTTATAGGGAAGGAACGTGTTGAAAGACTCATGGCACTTACTGAATTGTTTGGCAAAAAGTGAGTTCAAGGAAAATATTGTTTTCCTTAATATAGACATAAAGGACTTATTTATGACTATCCCACACGAAGAGGATAGGGAATACTTCCAGGAAGCCTTAAATTTGGGCAGTAATATTTCAAAGGGCTCCATTTATGTGTTGACCACCCTTATGGTGTTAGTGTTAAAAACTAATTTTATTTTGTTCCAGGAGGAATATTTCAGGCAAGCTTGAGGGGTGGCAATGGGAGCGGCAGCGACCCTGGTATTTGCAAACATAGTGTTATGGTTATAGGAGGCTAGATTTATTTTTGAATCTGACTTCAAGGAGTACATTTATGGGTATTATAGATTTTTGGATGACATTTTAATCTTATGGGATGGTGGAATGAGTGAAATTCCACAATTTATAAATTATATGAATAGTACCGCTGAGGTTCTAACATATACTAGTAAGGTGGAAGATGAAGGTTGTAAATATTTAGATGTTCAGATTTATAAGAACAGGAAAGAAAAATGTTTTGAATCATCCATTTGTAGGAAACCAACTTACTCGAATAGTTTCCTACATTTTGAAAGTAATCACCGTCTGGCAAAAAAGGAATTTGGTGAAAGGAAAGATTGATAACAGAGGAAGAATAATTAGAAATTGAAATAGCTAGACTGAAAGAAGTGTTCAAGGCTAGGGGTTATCCGATGCCCTTAACTGATAGACAAGCAGGGTACGTGTTAGAAAAGAGGATGGATATATATGCCTCCTTTTTGAGGAATTCAGATATGAATATAACAAAAAACAAGAAAGATGACAATGCCACCTGTTGTGTTTTTACATATGATTATTACTCCCTCAATATTAGACAAATTGTTGAAAAGAATTGGTGTGGAGTTTTTGGAGCATTTGGTTTAACTGACAAACTAGGAGAATCACCAAATATAATTTTCAGAAGGGGTATGAATATGAAAAACATTCTTGAAAGGAATACTAACAACAAATTTGTTCAAAAGGGGACTATGAGCAAATCCAAATCCTGTAAAGAATGTAGATATATTTACAAAACTAACAGTATTGTCATCAACGGGTTTGATAGAGTTTTACCGGTGCAAGGAAAATAAAATTGTAACACCAAAGGGGTAGTTTATGCTGCTTTATGTCTGACATGGACTGTTTTTATATAGAGAAAATGGAGAATCAATTAAGGAAAAGGATATATCACCATACATATGCAATAAAAAAGGCATGACAACTCTAATGCTTTGTATAGGCATAATGTAACATGTTCGAATTTCAAATCATTTGTCTTTTGTGTCTTGAAAAAGGTGATCTGACAGGAACGTGGTGGGAATTGGTTTAGTTTTCTAGAATATAAGGAAACACAATGGCAGATTTTACTTAATGCTACTCACTTCCCAGGGCTTAATGATTGGATATCAGTTAGTAGTTTGTTGACTCTAAAAGCAGATAGGGTCTAACATAGTTAGGGCCCAGTATGTTTGGTGGATTATCGTGAGAACTTATATCCACAATTAATAAACAGCATATATATTTTTTCTATTTTTCTATTTATTCTATCTTAGAAAAATATTTTAGATTGTCCAGTTATTCATATATTTGTGATATTATATTATATGTATGTCAATGTATTTACATAACCTTAGACACTATTTAGGGTTTTTTATGGGGTTACTCCATTATTGCATTGTGTTTCATGACTGTTTATTATTGAATTATTAAGAAGTAAGTGTACCCAACTCAAGTGGAAACAAAAAAAACAAAACGAGATGGAACCGTGGTCAATGGAGGCAATAAAGACAAAAAATCCTCATAGAGCCACAAATGGAAAATAAAAGCAGCAACAGTGCCAGCAAATACCGTACCACACTTTAATGAACATTTTCATCACATAGACTTCATCAGAATACAAATGAAAAACGAAATGCATTGAATAAATATCCCTACCAATTAAGCAATTAGTTACAAACAAATTGTTAGACACCTAGGCATTGCAATTAACTTTCTTGTCTTTTTAAAAACTGTTCAAAATTATTAAAAGGAACATCTTTGTTAAGTCCCAGCTTCCTATATTTTAAAAAACATTTAATGTTAATATACCCATTAATACCAGGTTTTCTATCAACATTTAGTTTAACCTGCCATAATGTTTCTTTCTGTTTGAGGTGGATTTTGAAATTGCCACTCCTTAGGTCAATGTTAGCTACTTCCAATACAGTAAAAAGAAATTTCTTGTATTTTGGACATTCAACCGTATGTCTATATAAAACACTTCTATTATCTTTTGTTTTGATACTATATATGTGCTCCCTAATACATTCTCTCAAAGTACGTGTGGTCATTCATAGTTTCATAGTTTCATAGTATAGTACTAGGCTATCTGCCCTGGGGCATTTGTAAGCCTAGCCATAGTGATGTGGCATTTGTCACCCCATGAAATGGTACAAAAATGTACAGAATAAATTGAGAATACTGTGTCTAGTAGTGACACAATGAAGGTCCCCTTATATAATAGAATTAGTTTACTGTGCCCCTGTCTAGCAGTGACACAGATGTGACCCCTGGGGTAAACTTACGATCTCCCATCCACTCATCAAGATTTCTCTTGAAGAGAGTCAGTGAGGGGCTCTGCCTAATACGAACTGGGATCTTGTTCCAAAGCATGGGTAGCCTCTGGATTATGAATCTATCCCTCCGGCATGTCCTATTCATACTTGTGCCGAGGTTTAAGTCTTTAGCTCTCGTGGTCCTGATGGACTTGGATTTTTTGAGGTGGATCATGTCCATCAGATCCTGATTGGACATGGCCTTGTACGCCAGGCAGAGATCACCTCTGAGCAGGCGGTATGATACTGAATAGAGCTGAAGTTTCTTTAGTCTGGCAGAATAAGACATATGTTGGAGACCCTTGATCCTCTTGGTGAGGTACTTTTGTGGTCTCTCCAGCTGTTGCAAATGCCGGGTGAGGTACATACCAAATGGGGCATTGTACTCAATCATGGGTCTGATGAGGGAGGAATATAGGGGTACAATGACATCCTTGGATCTGGATGTGAATCCCTTCATGATGAGGTGTGCAAGGTAGAATGTTTTTCTAACCACTTTGGCAACGTGGGTATCAAATGAGAGGTTGCTGTCAACTTGGGTCCCTAGGTCTCTGATTACTTTTTCAGTACTCAGTGGGTTGTTGTCTATATGATAATTTGTGGGTACTTTGTTTTTCCCAAAGGGGATGACTATACATTTTTTGGCATTTAGTTTAAGGCCGTGACTCCGGCACCAGTTGTCCGTTTCTGTGAGGCCTTTTTGTAGGATGTGTGTGTCTGCTGGTGTATCGACTATGACACCTAGTTTGCAGTCATCTGTGAACTTTGTCAGCCACAGCCCTCCCATGTTTGCTTTAACATCTGAGAAATAAATGCCGAACAAGAGGGGTCCCAGGACAGATCCCTGTGGGACACCACTTGTGACTGGCTTTGAGTCTGACATTGCTCCAGTGATTTTAACTTTATGGGTTCTGTCCTTTAGCCAGTTTGCAACCCATCTAGTGACATAAGGGTTTATATTTAAGCTGTTGAGCTTATCTATGATGCCTGAGTGGGGTATTGTGTCGAAGGCCTTAGCCAAGTCCAGGTATGCTGTATGGACTGCTTTGCCCTCATCAATGGCTCTAGTGACTGTTTTGAAAAAGTCAACCAGGTTTAAAAGGCAGGATCTGCCCTTTACAAAGCCGAACTGGGTGGGGTCAAGTGTCTGTAGGTCCCCTATGTCTCTGTTTATGAGTTCCATAATGATTCTTTCCATAGCTTTGCAGACCAGGCTGGTTAAGCTTATGGGGCAGTAGTTTCCAGGGTCTGTAGAGGCACCCCCCTTGTGGAGTGGGACTACTGTTGCTGTACGCCAGTGTTCAGGTACATATCCCAAAGTAAGGCTAAGGTTAAATAGCATTTTTATGTGTGGGTTTAGCTCCTCTTGGAGTTCACGTAACACGCAACCCGGGATACCATCAGGTCCCATTGATGCTGTGTTTTTTGCTTTGTTTAGGGCGGTTCTCACTTGGACATCTGAGATGACAGGGAGATTACATTCAGCTGGGATAAGTATTTCTTCTTTTGGGGGTGAAGGAGGGGAGAAATTTGCACTGAACCTGTCAGCCAGAATGTTGGCAATATCTGTGGGTTCAGTGTATTTTTTATTGTTGTGGACCAACTCTGAGCATATCTGAGGGTTTCCTCCCAGGTTTCTAGCATAGCTGAAGAATGCTTTGTGGTTATCTTTAGTGTCCTTAGCGATTTTTCTCTCAAAGTTGGCCTTGGATGTTTTTATGACAGAACGTAGTTTTTTGCTAATGTTGATCAGAGATGTCTTCCCTTCATGGGATTTTGCTCTGACGTTCAGTAGCTTCCTTCTTTTGTTATACAATTTGTTTATAGCTGAGGTCCACTAGACAGGATGCTTACCTTTGGTGGAGAGGGACTTGGATTTGTTTGGGATTGCATGATCCATGCATTCTTGGAGATGTCCATAGGAAAGCATTTGTGAAGGATTTGGCATTGTGGGATGTGGTATCCACTGGCACAGTGGGCTTAAAGGATACCATCTCAGTCTTAAGAAGAGTGAAGTCTGCTTTTGAGAAGTTTTTCACTGTGGTCTTTTGTGCTGGGGGTGGAGGTGGGATATGTATATCCAGGGTGATTAGTTTGTGGTCAGATCTCACTAGTGAGGGGTATACTTCCGGTGTGGAGCATTTTGTCCCCATGTTTGTGATGATCAGGTCTAGTATATTATCTCCCCTAGTGGGAGAGGTGACTAATTGTTCCAGTGCATTTGAATTTATGAATTCCAGGAACCTTTGGGCTAGGGTATTAGGGCTAGAATAATGTACCCAATCTATGTTTGGGTAGTTGAAGTCTCCCAGTATGATGGTATTTTGTGATACATTCATATCCTCCAGTGTCTTCAGGAAGGCTGAGTGGAGTTCTTGTGATTGGGAGGGTGGTCTGTAACATGCTACCTGTTGTATAGCAGTTTTGCCTATGGTTAGTTGCACCTGTATGGTCTCTGATGCTTCATGTGTTGCTACTAACCTGGAGGTGTGGGTGTCCTTGATGAATATGGACACTCCCCCACCCTTTGTGGTTCGGCCTGGGTTTTGGGGCCGAAAAGCATGATACGAGGTATAGCCTGGTAATGCTGGGGTGCTCTCAGGAGCCTTGAACCAGGTTTCAGTTACTGCACAGACGTCGATGTTCTCCATGCTGAGGAGTGCATCAAGTGCTTGCATCTTGACATTTAGACTTCTGGCGTTGAGCAGCATTACCCTTAGTTTTTTTCCATTATTGTTTTCTAAGGAGGTGGGTTTGTCTTTTGAGCCTTGCCTAAAAAGGCACAATGGGGTGGCAAGAGCCTTAGCCAATATCCGGAAGACCAGAGGTGACAGGTGTAAGCCATCCCTTGCGAAGCAGCGTGGCTTGTCCAACATGTCATCCCAGGCAGACAGACATTGGATCCCCTTAGAATGACACCAGTACTTGAGCCAATTGTTAAAGCTGATCATCTTGTCTTTGTATTGTGGTATCATTCTTGGTGAGGGCAAGATGCTGCTCAGGGTCAGGGTTATACCAGCCTGGGCTACATAATCGGAGAGCTCCTCTATGTCTCTTTTCATGTAGTCCAGGGAGGTACGTCTCAGGTCATTCACACCAGCATGGACAATGACAGAGTCATATTTGTACTTGCTTTGGAGTGACTTGAGTGCATGTGTTATGTGGCGGATCCTAGCTCCCGATAGACAGCTCACAGTCACCTTCTCCTTGTTCAGCCTGGTCAGCGGGACATCAGTGTGTCTGACTATAGAGTCACCTATTACTAGTGTATCAGGCAAGGTGTTTGGCCTTAAGGGCTGTGATTGGTTGACACACTGATTTATTGAAGTATGTGTTGCCTGTGTTTGGTTTTGAGGTGGTGGATTTTTGGGTGTCTGCTTTGGGAGCCTCTGTTGTTTTGGTAAGTTTTTTATTAGGTCCTCCAATTATGTCTTTGTGTTTTATGTGTTTGGTTTGCAGTTGTGGTAGGTCTATGTGGGACTGGGATTGTTGTGTGTGTGGTTGCCATCTCTTCCTGTCTGGTCATGCCAGCCCTGAGTTGAGAGAGTTCAGCCTCCAGTTTGGCTATATAGTTGCATCTCTCACATGTATTTGTGTTTGTTGGGAGGAGGAGAGGGTTGTCTGTGTACATGAGACAATTGTAGCATTGTCTCAAGATATCCAGATTGACCAGCTGAACTGGAGACGACGCCAGTAATCTACCACTCGACATGCTAGAACTGTATAAGGGAGTGCTGTACCTTTAAGGGAAGTGGATATTCACAGGGGTGGTAAGTAGATGTAGTGCTTTACTTAGTACGAGAGTGCTTACTTAGTAGAGAAGTACTGAGAACAAGTGCTAGGATTATAATATAGTAAGTAGTCTGGTTATACTAAGAGTAGAGCTTCCTTAAGGGAAAATTTGAAGAACAGACTTGGCGGAGCCAGAAAAAGTTTAACCTTGTTTAACCGGCGCTGCTCTATGCACACAAACGCGCAAAGCTGTGCAAATGCGGATTTTAAACAGTAAACTACAAAAGAGCTAGAAATGGTCCAAAACAACCAATTACTACAGCTTCTTGTGCTGAGGTCACTTCCTACAGGGACAGGTAGGCTGCTCAAGGCTCCCCACTCCCACTGGTGAGCAAAGAAACTTTCTTCTATCCAAGTAAGGTAATGGACAACACAGGAACTACACCACAGCCCAGAATACAGCAATGCCTGTAAACTGGTCTAAACTAGTCGAGGAAGGTGGGAAAACAAGGATTATTTTTTTGTTTTTTTTTTTGGTAGAAACACACAGAAAATGCAGGAAAAGTGATAAATTACTTACACAGGCTAGCACACTTTAGTGGGCAGCCTCCACAATTAAATTAAACAAACAACAAACTTTCGATCAAATTCGAC
This sequence comes from Protopterus annectens, assembly GCF_019279795.1. Taxonomy (NCBI): domain Eukaryota; kingdom Metazoa; phylum Chordata; order Ceratodontiformes; family Protopteridae; genus Protopterus; species Protopterus annectens. The sequence continues at coordinate 717,921,070 of NC_056747.1, forward strand.
TAAAATGTAACTTTAAGTGCAGATTTTAAAATAATGCAGCAAACAGTTAAAAAACAGTTCAAGCTAGTTCAAGGTAAGCTACAGAAGCTAATTCAAGTGAAAAAAAAGCAAAGATACTTAAATCCAGAAAGTGGTCATTTTTCTGAGTTCCCTGCTGCTAGGACCACTCTGCAGACCCACGAGGAGCTTGTCTGAGTAGTATAGCCAGAAAAAAACACCCAGAGGCGGATTTTAAACAGTGAACTACAAAAGAGCTAGAAATGGTCCAAAACAACCTATGCTGGACACCCGCTACAGATACTGATATACACTACCCCTTTTGTAGAACAATTAACATACCCTGGCACTGATAAAATTAAATCATAATGTTCCATGGGTATGTAGGGTCCTTCATAAATATACCTACAGAAATTACATGACCCACATTTATACATACCCTTTTTATGCATTATAGGAACACCTAAAGAGAAAGTGTGATCATTTTCCAATAACTTTTTAACATTATAATTGTTTCTATAAACAAACCTAGGTGTACTGCCAGTGGCATTTATTAACTCATTATTGCCTTCTAAAATTCTCCAATTTTTTTCTACTATACGTCTTATATATCCCAACTGTCCACAGTCATATCCAGGGAACAAACATTTCCCATACTTCCCTTCTTGTTATCATTGTTAAAACTAAACTCTAAATTCCCCGTCAGTAATGGGGGATAAAGTTCTTCCCGTTTACCTAAAATATCTTGACACAGGTTGTTCAGAAATTTCCTGTTATAACCTTGGTTTAAAAACATTTCCGATATCAGTCTTAATTCATCTAATAAATCTGGGTACCTAGTCGTCATACGACATGCTCTAATATATTGTCCCTTTGGGATGTTCTTTTTTATGTAATCTGGATGATTACATTTAAAGTGTCCCCCTGGCGATAATATCACAATACTTGAAGATATCCTACTTTTGCTCTCTACTAACATTTCAAATGAAATAATAGTCTTGGGAGACATGAATATCAATTGGGCCTCCATCCAAGCACCCACAAATCCACTAAATATCAACCTTTACAACTTCTCACAGCTTATTAACTCCACAACCCACCCCTCAAAAAAACTATCCAATGGTAGCATACTTGACTGGATCTTAGTCTCCCACCCTCAGCATTATTTTGATAATGGCACCCTCCCAGACCCACTTGGTGACCATCTACCAATTTACACATATCGACTCTCTTCACCCATACTCCAAACCCATAATTTCATTACTTTTCATAACCAGAAAAATTTCAACCCCACAACCTTCACTGATTCCCTTAAATCAGTAAATTGGAACACCTTAAAAACTCTACCCTTAGATAATGCTGATGCTCACTTCAATTCAACCTTCTTAAAAATCCTTGACATTCACGCCCCCTTACAGACTAAGAGAATAAAAACCAAAACTGACCCTTGGCTAACAAAAACTACTCTCATAACCATGAAACGCAGAGATAAAGTTTGGACTTCTTACCAAAAAAATAAGTCTCCCCTACATCTAAATGAATATAAAACACTTAGAAATACAGTAAAAAAGCTTATTACCACTGACCGACAAAATTACTTCTCTAAACTCCAAAACAGCAATACAACAAACCCACAGAAATTCTGGAAAGGAGTCACTACCCTTCTCAGTCCAGGCAAAACTGACAACCCCAGCCCAGACCCTAATGCTCCTGACATAGACTTAGTTTCACAATTTAATTCATTTTTCATCAACTCTATTTCAAAACTAACTTCGACATTCTCTAACAACACCACCCCCACCACCTCACCCTCATCTTCCTCTAATTACTCCCTTACCTCTTCTCCAACATCCTCACTCTCTCCTTGTCATCAACCACCTTCCTGTAATACCCTCCCTTTCCCTCTCTCTCCTTTTTCTCTACAACCTATTCCCATATCCACCATTAAAAAATTCCTTCAGAAGCTTAAGCCATGCTCCAATGCCCCAGACAACTTACCATCATATTTTCTTAGTATAGCTGCAGAATCCATTGCCTACCCCATTAGTATTCTAATCAACCACTCTATACAAGAATCCATAGTACCCCAAATTTGGAAAAAGGCTTATATCATACCCTTACATAAGGGCGGCAAAAATAGCAACACAACTAATTTTCGTCCCATAGCCATCTTATCACCCATCATTAAAATCCTAGAAAAATGTATCCAACAACAAATCCTACCATATCTCATAGAAAATAACCTATTAACTCCAACACAACACGGTTTTAAACCTGGTCATAGTACTATGACAGCCCTACTCTCCTTCCTGGAAATCGTAAATAAAGCCCGTGACTCTGGACACATTGTCTCGACCCTTCTACTTGACCTCTCTAAAGCCTTTGATACTATCTCTCACAAACTTCTTCTAACTAAACTCTCTCAACTCAACCTATCTCCCTCCTCTTTAAATTGGTTCTCCAGTTACTTATCCAATAGATACCAATCTGTCAAATGGAAAAAGGCCACCTCTTCTGTCCTTACTACCCCAACAGGAGTTCCCCAAGGTTCCATATTAGGTCTTCTTCTCTTCAATATATTCATAAATGACTTCCATAACTCTATCCCTTTCTCAAATATCATTCAATATGCGGATGATTCCACTATTATCTGCTCTGCAACATCCCTTCCCATACTACAAAAGCTAACACAAGATGCATTCTCTATCACAGAACAATGGATGAATCACAATCACCTAGCACTAAATGCCTCTAAAACTAAGCTAATGATTTTCACTCCCACCAAAAACACCTCAATCCATTCTAACACCTTTTCTATCACTAGTCATAACAACACAGCTTTGGAATTGGTAACTGAGACTAAATTACTTGGGGTACAAATTGATAATAAACTCAAATTCAACTCCCACCTACAACTTAATATAAAAAAAACACATCAAAAATTAGGTATGCTGTACCGACAAAATCGCTATCTCTCACCATCCACCAAAATCACTCTCGCTACCTCATTTCTTATCCCCTCCCTTCTCTATGGAGCTCCACTCTTAACTAACCTTCAATCTTCCCTTAAAACTCAACTCTCCACATGCTACAACAAAATAGCTAAATTCGCAACTAGCCACAAGTCCTCCAGTCACCACTGCTCTTCCCTCCACAAACTAAAATGGCTAGAACTATCCAACCATCTCACCTACACTCAACTAACTCTTGCACATAAACTCATTTTCAACCCCTCACTTTGTCCATCCCTATCCTCTACTTTTAAAATGCATCTACCTAACCGAACACTAAAATCTAACAACCAAAATCTAATAGAATTATACAAACCAAGTCGTCCCTCTGGGAAAAAACGCCTATCCTACAGTCTAGCTCTTCTATGGAACGCTCTTCCACCATTCATTCGTACCATCTCCAATCACTCTACATTCAAACAATCTCTTCACTCTTACCTTTTATCCCAGTGGGAATGCTCCTGTTCTCTCCCAACATAATCTCCACAACTAAACATTGTTCACCTCTCTGGTCACATCCATCCTACCTCTCCTACCACAATCTCTCTCAGCTTGTACTAACATCTCTCTCAAGCTTGTACTAACTTGCACCCTCTCTAAATTGTACCTTTATATACTAGAACTCTTGTCTCACACTAAATTGTATCACTTGTAAATTTTTATATCTTAACCAAAAGCCTATTTTAACCTGGTTTCTAGAACTATACTTACTTGTTGTTCACTTGTAAACTTTGTAATCTATATATATGTATAACCTAGTGTAACTTGTTTACTGTAAACTTTATAATTTTTAATGTATAACCTAGTGTAACTTGTTACTGGAGCTTTTCTCCCCAGGACTCCATTGAAAACAGGTTCATCTTGGCCCAATGGACTATCCTGGTAAACCAACTGCAAATAAATAAAATAAATAAATAAGTGTAAATAACCATTAGTAAAAGTCTCTTTCTGATAAATACGACTCTGTATAATTTTTTCTTCTTTCTCCCAAAAAAGTAATACATCCAAAAAATGAATTGACCAACCACATTTCCCTAAGGTAAAACTCAAAAAAATCAGATGCATTATTAACTTCACTAAGAAATTTCATGACAGTTTCAACATTTCCTTCTATTATAAAAAAAGATCGTCCACGAACCTGAAGTATAATGCAATATTATATTTTTCAACAATTCTTTTCAACACATTCATTTCCCACCACATCATGACAATATTAGCATATGCTGGTGCTGCTGAGGAACCCATTGCAACACCCCTTCTTTGTTTGAAGTACTTTCCGTCAAACATAAAAAAGTTATTTTCCAATATAGTTTCAATAAGGCTACAGGTTAAGTAAATAGCCCCATTGTTGAAACCGCTGTAGTATGTCAAATATTCCCTTACAGCTTCAACCCCTTGTAAATGGGGAATACAGGTAAAAAGTGATACGACGTCTAAAGTTAACATAATGTGTTTAGTTTTGCCAAACTGTATTTTTTTTAAAAAATTCCTTTAATTTAATTTAAAAAATCCCATGAATCCTCTAAATAGGTTTTGGATTTCTGTACTAAGGGATTTAATATTCCATCAACAACCAAGGCCATCCCTTCAGTGATGGAATGTGGTGCTGATACTGTTGGCCTAAAGGGATATTTATTCAATGCATTTCATTTTTCATTTGTATTTTGATAAAGTCTATGTGATGAAAACATTCATTAAAGTGTGGTACATTATTAGCTGGTGCTGTTGCTGCTTTTATTTTCCATTTGTGGCTCTACAAGGATTTTTTGTCTTTATTGCCTTCATTGACCACGGTTCCATCTCGTTTTGTTTTTTTTATTATTGAATTATTAATGAAGTATCAACAATGTATTATTTTTAAATGTTTTGAATACATTGGATTGTGTTTTATCAACAGTGGATTGGGACTTCAAACAGTATTAGTGCATGATTACCATTTTTAATTACAGAACTGCAATTATTGGTTGTCGGTAATAGTTTTGTATATAAAATTAGGATGTACGTAATGGATAGTATCTGATGAAGTTCCATTGATTTAATAAAGGAAATGAAAGTGCTTATTCATAGACCTGGTGTCTTGGAGTTGTGTGCTGCAGTAAGACCTTGCTATATTTTTGTTAGTCATATTTCACAAATGTGATTAATGATTTATAATTTCACCTTTATTCACCGATTTCAGTGCTACTGACGTTCTTCCTGTTCATCTACATTTCCCAACACCAGACTCTGCTTCAAGCCCAAGGTAGGCCTAATTCTTCTAGTGGCCACCTGTGCTTTTTTCTGTCTTTCAAGCATTTTCCTTTGGAAAAATTGGAAAAGATTTCACTGGCAAAATCTCTATGAGTGTTATTCTCAGAAGAATGAGAAGACTCCCCTTTTGTTTGAAGGCTCACTTTTTGTTGTTGGATAAACTTTTGTATTTCCTCCTTAGCCTGATCTACATCAAAAAATGTTTTTGATCCTCAAAGAAAAAAATATTTTGAGGACAGGTGAATTCAGCAGCTTGAATCTCACAACTGCCTCTAAACATTCCCTGATTACTGGGATCAATTTGCTTCTCTTCTACTTGGTATCGAGTGAATAATTATTTTCTATAAACACTCTGCTGTCTCCAATTTTCCCCTTCTGTTTTGTCGGGATCAACTCTTTTTACTGGTATGATTGCAGCTTTACTAATACAGGTCTTGGCTGATTTCTCATGGCCAGGTTTGCAGAATATGCTCTATGTACCCTTTCAGTTAAGAAATCCTGCTGTGGAATACCAATCTTGAGAAGTCTCATACTCAGCCAGTACTTTCTTCATTTCAACTTCTGATTTTTTCAGTTTTATTGTTCATCTGTATAGCTAGTTAAAGCTTCTTCTATTTTTCCAGCCTTTTGTTATTTGAGTATTCCTTCAGTGTTTCATTTAGTTTAATCACCTCTGAGTGCATTTATTTTTTCTCTAAATTACTGAAAGCCACCTCTTGAACCAAAGCTGAAGCTTGAACTGCTTTTCTGCTGTACAACTGTAGGATTTTTACCAGCCAGTGTTTTCTCTTAACGTTTTGTGCTATATTTTCTAATTTCTTCTTTTTTTCTGTCAGTCTGTATTGTAGAGTGTATACATCATTGTCATGTTTTCCAGTAGATGGGGCATGGAGTTGATAAAACTAACTCAGTTAACAAAATATAATAAACAATGTAATATATGGAGCACCATGACTGTGCTCAAAAATGGGGGAAAAAAAGCTTGTTAAGCATGTTTAGTCATCAGAAAGGTGCTTAACAAACTTTTTTTTCAAACCTTTATTAAATTATCACTTAAGACTTAGGCAAACATACACCAGCCCAGATGCTTACTTGTGCTTTCAGAAAATAATTGCTTTTTTCTGAACAGCTACAGGATTCTTTCCAGACAGTGTTTTCTCTTCACCTTATTTAGTTGATTTTCTTTCCATTTCTCTAATTTCCTTCTTTGCTTACATCCAGACAGTGTACTTACTAGCCAGTAACTGAATTTTACTGAAGCTGGCAGAATTACTAGTTCTTATTTCTCAGATTCTTTTTCCACACTGGGAGAGCTAAAATTAAGCTGTTGATCATTATGCAGCCATTTTGGAAGTCTTTAATAAGTAACTCTTTTTAAGGGTTATCTGCAGCTGAGTAAAGTTAAATTATATGATGTAGCAGTCTTAAGTGGAAATGGCTGTATTATTATACTGTCAGCAAAACAGCCCTTTACAGAGTTCTAGTGAATCAAAATTTAAATATCTGTGGATGTGATAGGGTAGCATTTAGTGTACTCTATTGAACCCATACTATTCAAATACAGAAGAAGGAAAGGATTGGTGTACTGCTTTACTAGTCAAGTTTTTCTTAAATGAAAATAATAAACTGAAACACATGCATTCTTGAAAAATGTAAAACCCAAAACTAATAAAAATCTAACAGACTGTGTCAATTACCTGTCTTCATGCAATCCCTCCTAAGCAAATATTCTATCTTATTCTAGCACTGCTTTGAATCCCCCCCCACACACAAATTTTGATATTTTCCAGAATTGAAATATTAAATGTAGAAGAACACAGAAAAACTGGGAGAAGGAAAGGGGGCATGGGTAGCTGATGCATGTGCCTGTGTTTATTGGATATACATTGCAATATTGCAGTATCTAGCTAGTTTGTTTGAGAGTTATATTAATATCATAATATAAAGGAGTGACATGATTACTGGGGATCTGCTTTTGTACCAGCCATACCATGAATACAAGCAGTAACTGCTCATCCTTGGACTTGACATGAGGCTGATTATACCTCAGCTGAAGGCCAATGGGAGGAAGCTCAGTCATGCAACCTTAGAAACCCATGCAAAAATAAAAATTAAAAAGAAAGTGTGTAACATAATTTTAGTAACACTAAACATCTATGTAGTATCATAGGAAACAAAATATACAACAATTTTAAGTACTACAATGTCTGCAGTCCTTAAAAATCAATGTATATGCATTTAGTGGCTGTAGGTAAGGAAATATTCAATTTAAAATATCATAATTATGCATGTTAAAAGAAATAATTAGAGTGGGATGAAGGGAAGCTACCCTGGGCACAAGCTTTTAGGGGGTGCAGTCAGATCAGTAGGTACCAAAGGGGTGCAAGTGAAGCACCAACTTTCTGTTTCATAGCCCACTTCAAAAAAGAGAGCCACCTTCTGTACACCCCTATGAATTTAAATTAGGATGAAAGTAAAAGAACAAATGGCAACAGTAATATATTTTAACTCATTTCTGTCACATATATATTACGTTATATCTCCTCATACCTTCTTCTGAAAGACAACTACCTTTGTGTGCCCCTCTGATATTAGATTATGATGAAAGTCAAAGATGAAGTGGCCACAGTAATTTATTTCAACTTGGTGCCATCAGATTAACACTCACCATGTTTCCTCACCTCTACCCATAAAAATTATCCTGCTTCTGTATAGACCTCTGATGTTAGATTGGGTAAAAGTGGAAGAAAAATGGATAAAGTAATATATTTTAGCTTGAAGTATATATACATACATGCATACATATATATTTACATATACAGCATCTAATACAAAAGATAGCCATTTTGTTTGTGTGCCCTTCTAATGTTAGTCTGTGATTAAAGTGAAGGAACAAATTGCCACAGTAATATATTTCAACTTGCCACTGTCAGACACAAGCACACGCACACACACACACACACACACACACGCACGCACGCACGCACGCACGCACACACACACACACACACACACACACACACACACACACACAGATTGGGAACAAAGTGAAAGAGATAATGGCCACTTTAAGTATTTCAGGATGGATAATGGTTATTTCCCTCTTAGCTTCAATCTGCTAAATAGTCAATTGATACCTTATCTTCTTTGAAATGGTTCATTTAACTATAACATAATACTTGCATTTATGACTAGCAGTTATATTATTTCTTGAAGGAAATGTGAATTAATTAACTGCATTACAGTTAAACCCTATAACTGTGCCAGGATCTTCAGACAAATAGTTGCTATCACATCCTTAATGTTTACCATAGTGACTGCATGTTAGTAGAGAGGTAGTGATATATGGCAACCATTTTAACATAACATAAATTTTTTAGGATAATAGCTTATGTTTTCATGACTTTCATGTTCTGGTACTAGCATACAATACTGTAATGGGATTGTACATAAGTGCAGAACCCACTTGTGGTAATTAAGGATAGATGTCATCCATTTGATGTACTACATACATATAAGAGAAGCTTAGTCAATACAAGAAAGTCATTAAGACATAAAAATAAAATATTTAGTTGCTTAATAATTTATGTTGCATTATGACTGTTATCCTGCAACAGTGAAGAAAGGAAATGTAGGAAACAGTAGCTGTGATTTGGAGTACAGTATTGAGGGTGACCCCCCCCCCAAGTTTACTGAAAATGCCTAAAACTAAATAAAGAACATTTAAGCAATGACTGCCATTAAACATTAAATCTCAAGTTTATTAGCCTTTGTTATTGCAGTGTCCTTGCAAATGAAGCCCAAATTCCACTTTGGAGTTTGATAGAAAAACAGCACAAGTAAGAAGGGTGAAGCTAACATAAAACATTGCTGCACAGTCCAGTATTCAAAAATAAATGCCAGCAGCTGTAAGGCATCCAAACATAGAGTGCAAGAAGTTAAGGAACTCCCAAAAAAATAAACAATAGCTGCTAAATTTCACACTGATATAAATGTTAAGCAGTAATGATTGTAACAACTTGCTTTTCATGAGGACTACTTTATGCACTCGAAACATGAAAAACCCAAATCCAAATAGCGCAACATATAAAGAGCGAACCGCGAATATGTTGAACGTACTAAAGCACAAAATTTAAAACCTTGAACCGTCATAATCGGCCACCCCACCACCCACAACACACTACCTACCCAAACACAATAAAAAAAAAACATACATACACTAACCAAAACCTTACTTCTAACGCTAAATTAAAGCATGAAAACCCTACTGCTAACCCTACACTAAATCCCACATACACAACTATCTATGTACTATCCTTAACCCCTCCCTAACCCTAAGGTGCGTAACTACCGCACACTTCCCCTACGGAGCTATACCTAAACAAACTAACTATTCCACACAAATACACTTAACAAAACCCTACACTAAACCTTAAATACATTATCTACACAAAACCTTACTTACACTACCTACCTATGCACTTACCTTAACCCCTCCCTAACCCTAAGGTCCGTAACTATCGCACACTTACCTTACGGAGCTATAGCGCACATGGGCCAACTTTGTGAATTTGATATTTTCACTTTTGCAGTTTCATTCGTTTGACATATTTGCGGTTCGCTCTTTACGTGTCACGCTATCTGGATTCTTTTTTTCGTGTTTTGAGTGCATAAAGTAGACCCCTTTTTATGCCCCCTTTGTGTGATGAAGTCATGAAGTAGGGCCATCAGTGGATTGACTTCATAAGCCAAGTTGTAGTGTAGTGTAGGTTGGAGGTAGTCTCATAGCTGGTGTAATGTGTGTCTTGGTATAGGAGTTTGAAGAGAAGAGAGCCAAGAAGGAGGTTTATATGTAGTCAATTTGCCTCTTCCAAGGTTTTGCAGTGATGTCCACACAATGAGGAATTGATAACGAAATGGCAGATTTTATTAGAAAGAGATCAGAAGGTGGTAGTATAATTTTGTACGGCAGTGGTGAATAGGGGTAGGCTATATTGTAATTGTGTAAACAGGAAATCTTTGTCTAAGGGTGCTATAGCAGGTTGTGTGGGAAAATAAGATATCTTTTGGGCACAGAATAGGAGGTAGTTGACTGGGGATCTGACTTTCTGATTGTGGTCTTGGTAGTTGTGAGACTAGTTCATCCAAATGCCAAAGTATCTAAATGATGTGGTGGATTCATTTAGGTTATTATGTAGATCTTTGATATGAATATTTTATTTTAGTGTCTTTGGTAGTACCCCTTGTGGTGTGGACCAGATCAGTGGCAGTTTGTGAATGAAAAATAACTTGCAATGGAGCAACCTACAGAGTTACATACTCTGTTCTGTGTAATAGGGAATTTTTGGTATGTCCAAACTGGGTGGAGACACTGATATCATCTGTATCCTAAGAGTCAGTATCTACCACTTGATTACAGCATCATACCCATCAGTGAGAGTGTGTCAGATCAAGGAAAGAAACCACTTCCTCCCTTCTAGAATGGGCAAGCTAGAAAAAAGTAATTCCGTTTTACACACCCAGGTCCTCCAACACCCAAGCCAATAATCAAACTCAGGTCATCTGGGCTTTAGTCTGTGCTTCATGTCTCTGTGCTACGGAGGTGGGATAACAACTTGTGTGGCATTTTCCTGAATTAAAAGGAAACTGGCTTCTGTATCAGATCTTGAAGGAGCAGTGCTGTTCTGTTCTTAAAGGGGGAATGGATGCTCTATTTATTTCTTAAAGGAGGAATGGATGTTCTGTTCTGTTCTTTTCAGGGGAATGGACACTCTGTTCTGTTCTTAAAGGGGGAATGGTGTTTGCCATGAAGTACAGTAGTAGTACAGTGTAGTTCTGAACCTCAGTTTTTAAAGCTACTGCTTCCATTTTTCTAATTAGCTGGCTGCTGACTATTCAATTCAGTAATCATAGACCACACAGCCTTGACACTTTTATTGTACTTACAGTGACAAGTAAAATAAAATATTGTAAATGCCGAACTACTAAACTTGTGCATTATGTTACTAAATACAGATCACAGAATTAGGGGACATACCATTGCTACATAACTAGACCTTGGATAAACAGGGTTCAACTGTATTTACCATCTTTCTGTCCTTCACATTGTTTATGAATAATGTACGCTATTAATAAAAAGTGGAAAGAATAAAGAAGATGGTTAATAAAGTAGCTCATTCATTCATTTTGAAAGAATGATTGAATGATTCTTTTTTCAAAATTATATATTCTGTTGATTGCAGTGTTTTTATATATATATTTCTTTTTCTATCTCGCTCCTGATGGTTTTATGCATCATGAGCTCCATTCAGAAAGAGAAAGTAAATGCTGAAAAGCTGAAAAAAAGAAAAAAAATCACAGTTCATTCTTTTTTTTCATTCAAACTGTTGCTTGCTGTGAATGCAGTGCACGAGTCACATTAAATGCATTCATGGGCTAATTAAAACTATTAATGGTTGTGAGTTTGAAACAGTTAATTTAGGACTTTGAACCCTTACATGTAATAAATCAATCAGTTTTCCTACAATGCAGATGTTAGTCACACATCTTTTTTTTTTTGGCCTCCTCCCCCATTAACCCATTCATTCTTCTCTCAAACCTTTTTATTATTGGGAAACACTCTAGTTAGATCTGGCTTTAACCCTGCGGGGTGGGTCTTCCCTCACTTTCTCTAAGCAGAAAATACCCTTGCAGTCTAATACCTCTAAGAGTACCAAACAACGTTCCACCACCTTATTTATTCAGGCAGGTGCTTGGCTGAATTCTGCTGTAACCCTGCAAGATGTCGATCAATATTCATTGAGGGAGTGTATTTGTGGTATTTTTTTTTTTTTTTTTTTTTTTATATATGAGTGCTATTCCCCCTTTAACAGAGGCAACAACCAAGGACAGGTATCATATGTGTAGCTAAGGGGTGGAGAGCAAGAATGATGTCACCAGCATTCCTACTCATGACATTGGCCCACTCATATCCCCCTTGTGTCAAGTCAGGGAATAATGCTCCATCTTCCACTGGGGCATGCCCCAGCTTTAGATGGAACTGCAGCCCCTCGTTTGGGATGGGGGAGCTGACTTAAGCCTCTCAGTCCTACCCTCTACTCTATTCCTTCAGCTCCTGAATTACTAATCAAAACTGGATCAATGGGGGGTCATAGTCAGGGCTCCACTCCTCTGTGTCATGGAGTTGCAGTGGTCTGTCTCCTTTTGAATACAATGCTATTCCAGAGATTCTATGATGTGGACCAATGGGTGACCTTGGTCTTTCTGCAACATCATTAACAATAAGAAGTTCAAGTCACTCTCCACATCAGACAGTTAATGTCAGATTTCTCCGGAAAGCTATGTGAGTACTTTACCCCAATGTTGATGCTGTTAAATTATAATCTTAGTCTAAAGTAGTAGGCCAAGTGATGCTATGCTCTGGTGGTACTTCTATTCTTACTTTTTTTTTTTTTGTTGGGTTGAACTCCTAGGAAATTTAGTCCTTGTTGAGTTCAAACTTAAAGAAGCACTATAACTTGTCAGGACCCAGTATTAGTTTTTAAAGTTGAACTTAATCAATGTAGTCTGTCAATGTTTTAGCCTGGGTTTAAAGAATAAGCTTATTCAGCACAAAAGACTTGTGTTTGAAGCTTTTCAGGGTATACTTCAGTAATATATGCACCTAAAATACATGTGTATCTTTGTAGTCAATCAGCATGCAAGAAGCATTCTGTAAATATTTGTTCAGAGGCAGAAACATAACAGACCAGTGATGAGACTGGCTCGTGTGCAGGGGTCATATGCAGTCAGAAAAAAAAAAAGTCAGTGTCTAAAAATAAAGGAGACTGATGCAGCAAGCAAGCAAGAGGAAATCTGCCTTAGGTTTCAGAAAGGGTTACCGGCAGTGGTAAGTCCTAACACAAGAGGCCAACCACTTGTAGCAAACCTTTCCAACTGAGAGACAGGCCCATTGCAGTGATTTTATACAGATGATAAAAGCAATGTTGTGGGCCATCCCAACAGCTGCACTACATGATAGTGATGTATTATCAGAGAATCCCTTGTCTGTATAAAGTAACAATGTTGGCTGTACTAATTACCATGGCCACAATGTTGCAACCCCCCCCCCCCGCATTGCAAGTAAGTTTAAAGAAGTTCAGTGGGGATGTAGTGAGGATGATGTATTAGTGTGTACATGTGTTGGCAGTTTGTGTGCATGTCTGCAGGGGTATGAATGGTGTTGGGTGTCTCTGTGTCTCTATGTCACTATGTGCCTGCATAGGTGGTCACAGCTGGGGTTAGTTTGGGGATCAATAATGTACATGTGCGCATGGGTAACTGGGTGAGTATGTCCTTGAGTGTGTTTGAGTGAGGACATATATCATGTTGAGTATATGTGCATGTGTAAATGTGTGTGTGAGTGTGGCTAAACACATTTCTGAACAATATTTTATGCAATCATGTAAACAAGCAATTTATAGTAGTAGTAGAGAGTCTTTCTGACTACCAGGGCTTGTGTTGACCAAAAATAACACTTGGTGTTTTAGGGGTGAAATGGAAAGAAAATGATGATTTTGCATATTAACAAAAAGCATATTAGTAGATGCATGACAAAATGATTTATACCATGTGGCATTCCCCCCCCCCTTCTTTTTTGTAGGAAACTTGAAATTGTATGAAATCTACTGAAAATCAGTTTTCAATGGATTTTGAATTTATAAGGCACAAACAAACCATGCTACCGCATAAGATTTCAAACATTAATGTAACTAAAATGATGATAAAATCTGGGGTCTATATTACAAAATCGAAAAGAACTGAGATAGAATGGCTTAAAGGTCGAAAATGCCATACCTCAAAGTCGATCTTGTGGAGGGCTGCACCCCCCCCCCCGCTAATTATAAATACCAACTTCAAGATTGTACTACAGTGAGGAAAGGGTAAATTTTCCGATCTTCACTGTACTGTGATCTCAAAAAAAACACATCAATGAACGGCATTTCTGATGTTAAAGCTGTTCATTGTTCAGCCTCTTCGATTTCAAGATAGGAACTCAAAATCTCTTACTCACTGAGTCTATTTATAAGAAATGTTTTCAAGTATATTTTCTAATTTCAATTAATGTTATTAAAATGGCAAAGTGTATGAAAGAAATATCAGCTGATATTATAAAATATCACTCATTAGGTGCTTGAGAGACACAATTTTTCATTTTAATAGCAATGAAACAGAATAAGAAAAGCCAGCTGTGTTTTTAAATGAGCATCATCTCTGGGACGTTTTACAAAATTCCTGAGGTTCCAAAGTTCTAAGTGCTTTTTCATTTATTTTCACTTATTTTATTGCATTTGCACTTGTCTATCATTTTATCTGTGCCTTATAGCTAATTTATCACATTTGCACTGTTTTAAAGCAGTTTACCTATAACTGAATTTCATTACTGTTTAACTGTATTTCATTGCTATTTACTCAATTCATTACTGTTTAACTGCATTTTACTGTATTTCATTACTATTTAACTGCAATTTTTCATACGGTGAGTTCTGTTTTTGTCTGTAAGTGGTTAATCTGTGTTTTTTTCTGTGAGTTTTACTGTGTTCTTAACCCTTAAATTGAGTGGTATAGTCTGAATAAAGGTTTGCTGCATCCAGAGCTGTTTGTTTTTGCCTTCTGTGTTTCTGGCAGCCATCTTGTGTTTACCTTCTGTGTTTCTGGCAGCCATTTTGTTTTGGTAGGGGCCTATCTTCTCTGCTTGTAAGAGTAGCAGGGGTGCCAGGACTTTGTCTGGTACAATCTGATTGGTATAGCAAGAAGGAGCTAGCAGGATTGGCTAGATTTCTGCATTACTAGAATCTTCTATTTTTGTGGTATTTAAACCCTGTGTTTGAGCTGGTTGGGATTTATTTGAACCGGGCTCTGATGAGGTGCATCATCTCTGGGATGTTTTATAAAATTCCTGAGGCTCCAAGGCCAATCTAAGTGATTTTTCAATTATTTCCACTTATTTTATTGCATTTGCACTTGTCTATCATGTTTATATGTGCCTTACAGCTAATTTATCACATTTGCACTGTTTTAAAGCAATTTAATGATTAACTGTGTTTCATTGCTATTTACTGCAATTAATTACTGTTTAACTGCATTTTAATGGATTTCATTACTGTTTAACTGTATTTTTCATACTGTGAGGTCTGTTTTGTCTGTAAGTAGTTAATCTGTGCTTTTCTGTGAGTTTTACTGTGTTTTAACCCTTAGGTTGAGTAGCATGGTCTGGAAACAGGCTTGCTACATCCAGAACTGTTTGCTTTTGCCTTTTGTGTTTCTGGCAGCCATCTTGTGTTTACCTTCTGTGTTTCTGGGACCCATCTTGTGTTGGTAGGGCCCTATCTTCTCTGCTAGTGAGAGTAACAGGGCTACCTGGAACTTGTTTGGCACAAGCTGATTGGTAAAGCAAGCAGGGGCTAGCGTGATTGGCTAGATTTCTGTGTTACTAGAATCTTCTATTTTTTGTGGTATTTAACCCTCATGTTTAAACTGGTTTAGGCTTGTTTGCACATTATGCACCACAACTGCACTGTTTTTAAACCATTGTGAGGTATTCCAGCTACAAATTTTCCCTTAGTAGCATGTGTGTGATTACTTACAGTGGATATAAAGAGTGTACACACCCGTGTTAAATTGTCAGGTTTTTGTGATATAAAAAAGAGACCACAATAAATCATTTCAAAACTTGTCCCACCTTTAATGTCACCTATAACCTGTACAATTCAATTAAAAAACAAATTGGTTAGGGGGAAAAATATAAAAAATAAAAAATGTACAATAAGCTGGTTGCATAAGTGTGCACACCCTTAAACTAATACTTTGTTGAAGCACCTTTGGATTTAATTACAACATTCAGTCTTTTTGTGTACACACCTGTCATCAATTAAACACACTCTGATAAACTCCAAATAAAGTTCAGTTGTCCTAGTAGGATTTTATTAACATTTACTCAGTTGCCTGCTACAGCAAAAGCCATGGTTCACAGAGAGCTTATAAAGCATCAGAGGGATCTCATTGTTGAACAGTATCAGTCAGGAGAAGGGTACAAAAAAATTTCCACAGTATTGGATATACCATGGAACACAGTGAAGACAGTCATCAAAAAGTGGAGAAAATATGGGACAATAGTGACATTGCAAAGAACTGGACGTCCCTCCAAAATTGATGAAAAGACAAGATGAAAACTGGTCAAAGAGGCTGCCAACAGACCTACAGCAACACTGAAGGAGCTGCAGGAATTTCTGGCAAGTACTGGTTGTGTACTACATGTGAAAACAATCTCCCATATTCTCCATATGTCTGGGCTATGGGGTAAGTTTGTAAGATGGAAGCCTTTTCTTACACAGAAAAACATCCAGGCCCGGCTAAACTTTGCAAAACGATACATCAAGTCTCCCAAAGGCATGTTGGAAAATGTGTTATGGTCTGATGAGACCAAGGTTGAACTTTTTGGCCACAATTCCAAAAGGTACTTTTGGCGCAAAAACAACACTTTTCATCCCCAAAAGAACACCATCTCCATGGTGAAGATCGGTGGTGGCAGTGTCATACTTTGGGGTTGCTTTTTTTCAGCTGGAACTGGGGCTTTAGTCAAGGTGGAGGGAATTATGAACAGTTCCAAATATCAGTCACTTTTGGCCCAAAACCTTCAGTCATCTGCTAGAAAGCTGAAGATGAAAAGGAATGTCGCCTTTCAACATGACAATGATCCCAAGCGTACATCCAAATCAACAAAACAATGGCTTCACCAGAAGAAAATTAAAGATTTGGAATGGCTCAGCCAGAGCTCAGACCTAAATCCAATGGAAAATCTGTGGGGTGACCTAAAGAGGGCTGTGCACAAGAGATGCCCTTGCAATTGACAGATTTGAAGTACTTTTGCAAGGAAGAGTGGGCAAATATTGCCAAGTCAAGATGTGCCATGCTGATAGACTCCTACCAAAGAAGACAGAATGTTGTAATTAAATCAAAAGGTGCTTCAACAAAGTATTAGTTTAAGGGTGTGCACACTTATGCAACCAGCTTATGGTATGTTTTTTATTTTTTATATTTTTCCCGTAACAGATTTGTTTGCTTTTTAATGGAATTGTACAGGTTATATGTTACATTAAAGGTGGGAAAAGTTTTGAAATGATTTATTGTGGTCTCATTTTTTTATATTACAAAAACCTGACATTTTAACAGGGGTGTGTAAACTTTTTATATCCACTGTAGTAGTACTCATCTTAGACCTTCCACCCTTTATCACCTTAGCTCTGTCTGGCTTCTCTCCCTTAAATTCTGACAAATATGGATGGACAGTTTCCTACAGTTTCTCCTGCTAGTCTGATTGATATGGGCATCCTGAGACAGTATAGCAACTGTCTCATGTACATGTACATCCCACTACTACTACCACCTATGAAGACAACTTGTGAGAGATGCAATTACATTAAGTACCTAGAGTCTATGCTCTCGCCCTCACAAGCCAGTATATCTGGCACTGAGAAGGTTGTCAACACAAACACCATACCACAAACACCACTCACTCCTACACAACACACATCCACATATGCAGAGATCCTCAGCAAAAACATACCCAAACAAAAGAGACCTCCGAGGCAAAAACACAAGCAAACTCCACAGCCCACAATGCCACACACCACACATAATGCACACATCTTTGTCTCACAGTTACTAAGGCCTAACCATTATCCCAACATTTTAGTCATAGGCGACTCCATTGTGAGACACACAGATGTGCCCCTCACCAAGTTGGATAAGAAGAAAGTCACTGTTAGTTGTTTGTCAGGTGCCAGAATCCACCATATCACACATGCACTCAAGTCTCTCAACAACAGGTACTTTTATGACTCTGTCATAGTCCATGTGTTGGTGTGAATGATTTAAGAAATACTTCCCTGGACTATATGAAGAGAGACATGATCGAGCTTGCGGAATATGTGTCCCAGGCAGGTATGTTTTTAGCCTTACGCAGCATTCTACCATCACCCAGAATGATGCCTCAATACAAACAGAAAATGATTGACTTAGTTTCTGGTGTCATTTCAAGATGATCCAGTACCTGACAGCCTGAGAAGATATGATCAATAAACCACGATAATTTGCCAGAGATGGCTTGCATCTGTCTTCCTTGGGCTTCAGGCTTCTGGCAAAGGCTCATGCCTCCCCCATAGTGCCTTTTTTAGGCAGTGCCATGAGGTCAAAACTACCAACATGAAAATGTCATCAAAATGCAAATTAAAGGTCATACTACTAAACGCTAAGAGTCTAAACATGAAACTGCACTCATTGCAAGCATTCTTAACCCTGGAAGATGCTGACGTTTGTGCAGTCACAGAAACCTGGTTCAAAGTTGCGGAGAGCACCCCAGCCATACCAGGTTACTCATTCTATCATACATTCAGACCCCAAACCATGGGCAGCAAAGCAAAAGGAGGTGGAGTTTCAATATATATTAAAGACATACACACCTCCAGCCTGGTCAAACAGTATGATGTACAGAAGACACTCCAAGTGCAGTTAACCATTGACAAGACCCCAATTCAAATCATAGCTAGCTACAGGCCCCCAACTTTGACTCAAGATGCCCACTCCACCTATATAGACCTCTTTGAATCAATCAAGATTCAACTGTTTACCCTGATCCTGGGTGACTTTAACTATCCAACCATAGATTGGAAGAAGTACTCATGCCAAAACACAAATGCCCAGAGAGTCCTTGACTTTGTAATGCAAATGCTTTGGACCAGCTGGTTGCAATCCCCACAAGAGGTGATAATATTTTGGACTTGGTATTAACCAACATGCGTAACCACTACAGCATCCCTACAGTCTCATGCTCCCTAGTAAGATCCGATCACAAAGTGGT
Organism: Protopterus annectens; assembly: GCF_019279795.1. Classification (NCBI taxonomy): domain Eukaryota; kingdom Metazoa; phylum Chordata; order Ceratodontiformes; family Protopteridae; genus Protopterus; species Protopterus annectens. The sequence continues at coordinate 717,940,225 of NC_056747.1, forward strand.
CACTTTTGAAGTCACCATCTTCCCAGCCCCACCTAACTAGGGTCAAACATTAAAATGCCTTTAAAACTGATTATAACCTCCTGAGGGAAGGTATAAACATATTCAAAACCCCCTCCTTCTCCATAGGAACTGGCATAAATGTCCAAACCTGCACCAAAGTACTATATAAGCATTTATATAGCTGCATGGAATTAGGAATACCCGACAGGACAAAATCCTCCTCCTCAAGGAAGAGTAAACCTGTCTGGTGGACATCTGCAATAAATAAACTCTATAATAAAATAAAAAAATGTTGTTCAGGACCAAGAAGGAGCAGGTGCCTAATTGGAAGCAATCTCTCCTTAGCCTGAACAAGCAAATTAGAGCACTAGTGAAATCCTCCTAAGCAAACTTTGAGTCCATACTGGCCACAACTACTAAAGACAATCATAAGGCCTTCTTCACATACATCTGCACTCTCAAAGGAAGCACTCAGATCTGTTCAGAACTGGTGGTCAATGATACCACATACACAAATGCTGTAGATATAGCCAACCTACTTGCAGACAGGTTCAACAAAAACTTCACCCCTCTGTGCCCTTATCAGTAAATCAGGACATCCCCAACATTTGCCCCCTCCCTTTATCTCTAGGGAGCAAGTCATCACTGCCTTCTCAAAGGCAAAAAATACAGCCTCCATAGGAACCGATTACATCCCAGGCTGCATCCTACATGAACTCAGGCACCAACTTTCAGCTCTATTAGGCACCCTATTCAACCAAAGCTTGAATATCAGCTTCATCCCAGTTGAGTGGAGGACAGCCACTGTAATCCCTTTGCACAAAGGTGGACTGTCCACAGATCCAGGATTTTATAGACTGATCAGCTGAACTAGCCTGATCTGCAAGGCCATGGAATGTTTTATGATGGACCTCATTAACAAGGACATTGGCAACCTCCAAACACTCAATCTGACACAGTTTGATTTCAAAGGGAGGTCATGCCTGTTAAATTTGGTCAGCTTCTTTGAGACAGTCACCAAAGCCATACATGAGAGGAAGATGGTGCACACTGCTTACCTTGACCTGGCCGAAGCCTTTGATACTATTCCCCACTCAGGTATAATAGATAAACTCTCTCAACTAGGCATCAGTTCATATGTTACCAGATAGCTAGTAAACTGGCTCACTGACAGACCCCACCTAGTCAAAACGGGGGAAGCCACCTCAAGCAGTAGACCTGTAATGAGGGGTATACCCCAGGGATAGGTCTTGGGGCTTCTGTTGTTTGGGATATACTTTTCTGAGGTGCAGGCCAAAACCAGTGGGCTATGGCTGATCAAGTTTGCAGATGACTGCAAGCTGAGCACTGTCATTAATTCCCCTAGTGATGTGGACAGCCTTCAAGAGGGTCTCACCCAAACAAATGACTGGTACCAGAAACATGGCTTCAAACTGAATGCCAAAAAAATGCATCATCATCTTCTTTGGGGAGAGTAATGTCCCCACAAAGTATCACATTATTAACAGTGTCCTAAGCATGCAAGCAGTTGTGAGGGACTTGGGCACCCAGGTTGATAGCAAACTGACTTTTGACCACCGAATTGCCTCCATTTTATGGAAAGTTTTCTACATGGCCCATCTCATTAGGAAGGGTATATCATCCAGGGACAAGGAGGTCATAACATCCCTGTATTCTTCTCTTATAAAACCCATTATTGAGTACAACACCACTTCATGTACCTCACACAACACATGCAGCAGCTGGAGAGACCACAGAGGTTCCTCACCAAGAGAATCCAGGGCCTCAAACATCTACCCTAAACAGGTAGACTAAAAGCCCTTTTCCTCTACTCAGCCTCATACAGAGTCCTCAGAGGTGACCTCTGTCTGGTATACAAAGCAATCTCAGACCCTGCCTTGATGGGACTGCTGGATATCTGGAAGTTAAGCTCCACTCAAGTATCCCGCATGCGCAACCTCAACCTGGTCTGTGATATCAGTAGGACTTGTTGGTTGGACAGATTTGTGTCTCAGAGACTCCCTCTTCTAAGGAATAGACTCCTTCTCCATGTCAAGCAGAGCTCTTCATTAATGCTTTTTAAGTGCAACTTGGATAACTGGATGGGGAACAGAAAATACACCCTTGGGATTCCACCTGAGTCCTTGCTAGACAGGGGCACCAGGTGCTGACTTGTCAGAACATGGGCTAAATTCTTGTCTAGGCTTGTAAGGGTCTCAGGGCCAATAGCCTAATAACTTCCTGTGATCCTATGAGCCTATGAAATCCATTTGTGCACAGGAGGCTTTGGCACCAGAATGGTAGAAGTTAGAAATTATGTGTGTGAGAACTATGTTGTGCACTCAGGTGAGCAGAGTATGAACATTTTTATAAACAAAAGGTCTGGTTACATGGGGTGCTTTAATGGATATGATCCTACTAAAGAAGGCTGGGCTACCTGTGTTGAAAAGATAGAATTATACTGCATAGACATTGATAAAATGCCACTATTGTTAGTCGGCACAAAGTGTTGATAGCTATATAACTTAAAAATATAATTTAAATTGTATGAGAAATATTTTAAAGAAACTGTAAATAGTAAGCAAAATCATATGACTTCAAAGTCTATATATATATATATATATATATATATATATATATATATATATATTAAATCAACTCTGTTATTTTGTTGAAGTAACAAGATATGACTGAAAGTTCAGTGACTAAACTGTTTTTTTGAGTAGTCCAAGGAAAGACATTGTTTCAAATCTGGAAAAAATTTCATAGAGCAGAAACTTTATGGATTTAAACAAACACATTTTAGAAGATGCCAGGAGAAGGATCTTTCACAGATCTTATATAACATAGAGGATTTAACAAGCTGCTTTCTGTAGACCAGGCTTCAATTCCTTCAGTATCTGTTTACCCTGAGAGAAGGGAGGCAAAAATTAAAGTGGGAGGGTTACTCTCTGACAAATTGTGTCTGAACAGAGGAACCTGGCAGGGGTGTCCTTTTCCCCATTGTTATTTGCATTAAATTTAGAGCAATTGGCAAAGCAAATAAGGGACATAGAACTTTAAGGATTTAATTGATATGGTAATCAAAAAAGTTGACTTTACTTGCAGACAATTTTATTTTATACCTGATAAAACTAAAAAAGGACATACTGGCATTGTGGAACATCTTAAGACAGTTTCAAGTGTTTTCACAATATAACATTAATGAAGATAAAATAAAGGCTATAGCTGTAATCTACGTATGTACACATGATTTGGTCCAGCAATACTCATATTTATGGGGACAAGATAAAATTAAATATTTAGGAGTATGGATTAAAAAGGATTCTGTTATGGCAGCTAAGGATATGTGGAAAGAGACTAAACAAAAGATAATACAAAAACTAAGAAACTAGAAACTTGTTTATGGATATGAATAGCAAGATACAAACAATGAAAATGTTTTTGGTCCTTTTAGTTTTATATACGTCAGACATATTTTTATCAACCAGAGGAGAAGTTGTGAACAATAATTAATAAAGAGTTGAAGGAATTTATCTGGGAGGGTAGACGGCAAGGGTCAAGTGGGATACGTTGACCCTTCCAACAGTACAAAGTGGTTTAGGATTACCTGGTTTAAAGGTAAGATATTTTAGAACTACACAGTTAAGGCTCATATACATAGCTTTAGCAGAAAGCTATAATTCAAAGTAGAAAGGGATGATGATGAAACAGAGGAAATTCAAGAAATAAGTACAGAGTGGAATTTTGGATGCAGATCTTTAAGGATAGTAACAACAGACATACAGAATATTATATTCATAAAGTATCAGAAGGTATTCTAAGAACTGAGCCTACACAAGAATGGAGAAAGGAGATTTTGCCGATATGGATGACTACAATTAGGGGTACAGAGAATAGGCAAGGGGGGCTGGAATTTACTGGAGAAGACTGGCAAAGGGATTAAGGTACTAGAGAGGGAAAGGTACTAGAATGGGAAGATGCCAAGAAAAAATCCTCAGTCTTCTAAACTTTGTTGCATTCTCAGAAGAAATATTTATGACTTCTGAGAATGCAACAAAAGTTTAGAAGACTGAGGATTTTTTCTTGGTAGTGTCTGCATAGATGTTTTTATATCTCAAGCAGACTTCAAAGAATTTTTCCTCAGGTAGATGGGAAATGTTTGCGGTGCAATATGGAAGAAAGAGTATTCTGTCAGAATTATTGGGTGAGCAAATAGGTATAACTAAGCAAATTATTGTTTTGATCTGGGATACACGATCTGAATTGTTTCGACATAGAAAGGCCTTGCTAAGTTTATTTCTGGTGGCTGCCAAAAAGCAGTTAATAGAAAATGGAAATCAGAGTCTAAACCAACTGTATTTGAAGTATTGAATATTGTAACAGAAATAAAAGAACTGGAAGTGGAATATTTAGAAAAGGATAGCAGCAAATTACATAGAAAAAAATGGAAATTATTGGAACAATACATATAGAATAATGTTTTGGAGGAGGAGTGAGAAGTAAGAGAAGACAGAAGTTGAGCAATTTATATAATGTTGAATTGATGATAGTTATACAAAAAAAATGTAATGTATAATGTTGGTAATTGGGAACATGTTACTTTGGTTTGTTTTCTTTCATATAAATGTATGTTTGCCTATGTCTTAGGTGATAATTCAATGAAAGTGTTAAAAAATATATACTGATGTTTGGAATGGTGACTGTGATAGCCATATGGCCAAAGGCAATAGACCAAGTGTTATGAGACTCATGAACATGCAGTGCTATCTAAATGACATGTTGATGTTAGTGACAGGTTGCAATAATTAAGACTGACTGCTTGACCAGTTTAAAAACTGCTGAGTTACTATTTTAGATAATGGGCAGAATACATATTGATACCCTGCTGGGGAATGAACATTCTCCTGTAGGGTATTAATGTATGGATATCACCCAGCGAAAAAACAAGTTCACACTTTCATGACAGAGTATTAACTTGCTATGAAGCATGGACTGAACAGAAGCATATGCCCACCATTTGTTGTATGTTCACTAAGGGTGGCTTTCATGTTTAGAGAGTATAAAATGAAAAAAGGTAAATAAAAAAAAAAAACAAATAAACTCGAGGCACATTAACCACAGCAGCAGTTGAAAGGACTTGCTGTTTTAATTACCCCTCAATAAGCTCACCTTAAACAGCCGCATTTAGTAAGATGGAAAAAATAAAGAAAAATCAAAGCAATTGCATATGTGTCTGTCTGTGCATGTGTGTATGTGTATATGAGAGAGCGAGAGAGTACATAAGTCTCAACATCTTTGCACAAGAATTGGGGTGTGTACGTGTGTGTGCAACTAACCAAAATCAGGGACAGTTTTTAAATATTACTCTTAGTCACTTAAAAAGTTAATAGAACAACAGATTTTGCATCAAAGTGCTTTTTCTGAAAGATAAGAAATAAGAAATTATAATGCCTGGTTTTACTGACTGACTGTAATCCTCAGAGATTTACTGGAAAATCAAACATTTTCGAGAGACAGTTAAAGAATATGAGGCAAAATCCATGATCTCCTGCAAAATAAGGAAGACTTGTGAAGCTTGGGTGGGGCTGCAGTGCCTTGCACTGTATGATTGCTTCATTTGATTACAGTGAGACTGCTGAGGTGTACTTAGTCAAGAAATTGGCTGTATTTGCTGGGCACATTTGTGTGTGTGTGTATGTTACATACTCACATGACTTATATTTTGGATGTAAAATATTTCCTCTGACAACAATTAAATAAGTTACAGCAACCTTCAGACATTAGGCAGAGGAACTATTTTACATAAAAAATGTTAAAATGTATATACTAATAAAACAAATGAAAAACAATTTAACAGATTATCTAAGAGCAGTAATGCCCTTCAGTGTGGGCATTACACAGCAAATAACAGACCTTCCAGGGGTAGAAAGGTCATCTGTCTGTGACATTGGACCTCACAAAATCACTGGGTGTCTGTTATTTCTCCAGTAATACCCAGTCTGTCAGATGTTATTACATGCATAGATTTTCACATAATCTATCAACAATGTTACACTCAGTTTAGTAACTTATTACAGAATGGGTTAGTTTAGGAGTTGACAGATTGTTCAAAATGGGCTTTCAGGGTGATAAGGGCATGATCACACCAGCTGGAGTCTATTTACCTCTCAACCCAATTAAGTATAGACAGCTGGCATGTCATGCTTTAACTTACAAAACTGGCACCATTTCATCAGGTTAAGTTGCTAGATGGTGCAGAAAGACCTATTGCCTTTCCATCATTTACAGTATGGTACTTATATTTCAATTGGCCATTAAATTGATATCTTTGACCCAAAGACACACCATGTCTGTAATTCTCCGGAGGGTGGGTTTACTACAGCTAAAACATGGCTCATAAGTCAAGCTGTTAACAACAACAACAACAACAACAAAATTAAGCTAACCAACTAAAAATGTAAATGACAATAGAGACAAAAAGAAAAAAAACCCAAGCACCAGTTTCCTCCCACATTCCAAAGACATGCAGTAGGTGGATTGGGCACTCTAAATTGGCCTTAGGTGCAAGTGTGTGTGCGAGGGAGTGGTACTGATGAACTACTGAGGCATGGCTAGCCACCTGGTGGTGTAAACCTTAGCCCGAGATGATTGTCAGTGTTGAAGTGACACCCCTACCCCATGTGCAAAAAGGGAAAAAGGGGTTGAAGATGGCTGGATGGATGGAAAGCTGTCAACCATTTTGTAAGGGTAAAATGTCTCAACACTGCTGCAACAAATTTATGAACATCTGTATGCCATCAGACAAAAACAATTCTACAAATCCCTTAGACATACCTGGAAGTGCAGAAATTTTAGAAAGTTTAAATTTTTGTACTAGCTCACATACATATTAGTATAAAGGGAGATATAGGGACATACTTCTAGAGGTTTAAGAGTTATGGTAACAGTTCCAACTTCAAGTCATTTCTTTTCCTGTTCTCAATGATTCAGTTAAGATAAAAATGTGTACTGAAGCTAAGAAGTCTTATGTAAATAATTTTCTAGAAATACGTTTGTTTTATATGATCTTTTCATTTTTGCTGAATGTAAAAAGCACATGATGGAAGACAACAGGCATATACATTGATTGGTTTTCTGTAGTTTGTTCATTCTGAAAGCACTAAATAAAATGTTCTTAGTGTTCTGTTGAGTGGCACCTGGATTGTTTTTGTGTTAAGAATTAAGATAAGGAAGGTGAGATGATGAGTTTGTATTAAGTTTAGTCACTAGATGATGTATATCAGCAGAACTGATAGACTTACAGGGAAAGTGAGAAACGAAGTCAGGGGAAACAGAAAAATAGTTATATTGAGAGCTAGCTCATAGATGGAAAAGGGTTGTACAAGGAAGATAGTGGTATATATGACTAAATGCTGAAGAAGAAGAATGGACTTCTAAATATGTTTGTCTTTTCGGCTTTTCCCGGTTAGGGGTCACCACAGTGGAACTCCGGTCCACTAATGATTGGCAGTAGATTTTTTTATGGTGCCGAGTTACCAGCCCGACGCCCAACCTTCAGCAAAGGCATACCCATTTATGTATGTCTTTCGGAGGCCACTCGACTACGGGGGTGGACATGTAGACTCCACACAGAAGGCGCTCCAGCCGTGAATTGAACAGGAGAAACTCTTGCTATGAGGCAACAACGCTACTGCTGTACCACTGCGGCTTCATGGACTTCTAAATATACAAATTATAATTGAGTCAGCGGTATGTTGAATAATCAGGAAAGGAGTTAATTATTTCAGTTAGGGGTAGGCACATGTGTAGTGGATCAAATACCCAGTAAAAGTTAGGGTTTGTAAGCAAGGTGAAACTAGGGGAGGGTGAATTATGTATTCCGTGTTATTTCAGGGAGTCCCATGCTAGATCAAGTTCCTTAATGGAGCTACTAGTTAGCACACACATGCCTGGAGCTCCAGAATTACAGTTTTTGTTGAACCAAGAAAGCAATTATTTCAGTGAGAGAAACTCAAGCAAGAATGGCATTATTCTGGATAAAAAGTATATGTTCATAACTGTCATGCCACCTACCTATCTATCTACAAAAAAGACCAGGTATAATTTGTAAGTTTGCACATTTATTTCTCAGTGGGAGACAAATGAGTAGTGACAGACGTACTGTAACAGATGTCTTGTAAAGAGTGACATGGGTACCAAATGCATATTTAGGGAAGCGTTAAAACTTTTCCCCACTTTGCTGTTCTTTCCTGCCACCTCTTCAGATGCACGCAGCACAGATCTCTGCTAAATCATACATGAACACAAATACTCATATCATTAGCATTTATCTACACAGACATAACAGCATTTGATTGTTAACTGTTTGGTTTCTGCTACAGATTTAGACACAGTTACTGACATCATAAAGTTAAAGTGATCTATAAGTGATGTCAACAAGGGGCACACTGCTCAAGCTTGACTCGACTCACTGTAAATTTCAGACGTGCTCAAGAGGACATGCTATGCTGTTATTTTTTATTTATTTGTTTTTTAGTTTTCCCTTGCATTTACTATTCTTTTTTTGTTTTATTCTTATTCACAACATGCTTACAAGATGTTCTTAATTTTTTATAAAAATAAGTTATTTGTTAACATTATTAGTTAAAAACACAACATCAAAACATTTCTAGGTCTTGTACATTAGTAGGTTGGGGTTTCTTTCTTCTTCTCTTCTTCTCTCTGCTGTGCTTCTTTTGTTTTTTGCTTGTGCCTTGCTGGGAAGCAGATATCATAGGCAGTATTGTAGGCTGTTCCTTTAAAACATGCTCCGTAGCCCTTATAAGAGTTGTGACACTACCAGATTCATCTCTGACTGGCTCGTCATTCATAATATCATTGAAGGGATTTTCTTTCCCTCCCAAGTCCAAGTCCATGTCCAGCTCATCTTCTAGTACATGAAGTAGGGCAGATTCTGCACTTGATTTATTCATTTCACTTATGACAACCTTAACTTGCTCATTTGTGTCTTTATCACTCTTGGTTTTTATGTTTTCCTTGTTTCTTTTAGAATTAAGTCTGTTTTTCTTTTTGAGGCCTTTCCCCTTCTTTCTGCCTTTCTTGTTCTTTTGTTTCTTCTTTTTCAGCACTTTGTTGAAGACCGTGGTCCTAGAAACGTCAGTGGTGCTTACAGTGGAACTCTGACTGACAGTTGCCATCACCTTTAGAAGATCTTCAGCCACGCTTATGAATTCATTCAAAGTTGGCTGCCCTTTAGGTATTGGTGGGGTCTTGGTGCCATGCTTAGATGAAGTTGCAGTGGTAAGAGTGGTGGTACTTTCTTCATCTGGAGGAAGTGTTAACTTAGCATCAATTAATTCCCCTCCAAAGTCAAACAGTATGGGGTCATGATGTTTAGCAACAGCAACATTCTTGTACGTTTTACACCTTTAGAAGTAAAGCAAAATAAAAGAATGTTATTTATTTCAATGAAGTTACAACAAAATAAAAAATAGACTGAGCTGTCATTTATTTACTTTTTTATTTTTTTATTTACCTTTTGTTGATCAGGTTAGTCTTACTAAGCTAGTGGCCTTTATCGTACTGAGTATTTATACTAGTACGGCGAAATTTGGTCTAGGCATCAGGGAACTTTGTCTACTCTTTTTGATAGGTGCAGTGGGATCTTTTACATTTCCCTGAACTAACCACCAGCTCAAGCAGATGGGACCTCAGTTTAATGTCTCACCTGAAGGACAACATACTCAGGAGTGCAGCACCCCAATCCATCTACCTGGAATGGGAATAGAACTCATAGCCTTCTGCAACAAAGGCAAGTATGTGATCTGTTGCCATTTCCAAGTTACTCTTTAAGGCTGAAATGTTGATCACTCTGGCAAGATAATAAGATGATTACACTCCTTCTTCAGAGATAAATGGGGTGCATTACCATGTATCCTCTCAGCAGTGACTGACTGTAAAAACTACTTTATTTGTAGTAAAGGGGATACCAGTGAGTCCTAAGCAGGCCATTGTAATAGATGCAGTTTATTTTACTTCTTTATCTTAGGATTTAAAAAAGCAAAAAAAACATTTCAGGCTGTCATACTGTCATTATTTGGATATCTTAACTGCATTGATAAGCATATTCCTCTCAGTTAGGCTTCAGAATCCAAACACCTTTTGTTCAGGCTCCAAAAACAGCTTAAAGTACACACTTTTGGAATTTGTCATAGGCTGACAAAGTGGTATTTATTGTATCACAAAGTATGGTAGTACTGCAGAGAACACGTTTAGAGGCTTCCTCTTGTGGCCTAAACAGTAACAGTTATAACAGTTTCAGCAAAAAAGTATACAAGCTATTAAAAACAATAAAATAAATAGAAGCATTAATAAACAAGCAAAGATTGACAGACTGGAGAGTGGCAAGTCTCTTGGTATATACAGTGTCATTCAGTATCAGTATCATCTTACAAATTGTGAGAAGAGGACGGGAGTCTATTCTAGGCCAAACATCAGAAAAAGAGATAAAACAAAGGAAAAGGTAATGACAAGGAAGGAAGTAAAGCAAAAACTAGGAAAATGAAAATAAGCATAATGCACAAAGTGAATGAGAACTCAAGGAATAAAAGCAGAGGTAAGGACAGAGGCTTAATAGTTGTGTTTATAATAAATTATGGAATACACTATTCTTAAGAACAGATGGTCAAGCAAATGAACAAACTGAAAGTGAATGGAAAAAAGCAAGTGAAAGACTTGAATGAATGGTATATGGAATATTACCACAAAACCTTGACCTGTTAAATGATAACATAAAACACCAGTGTTCACTAATGTCACCCAAGATGCCAGAATAGTCTAACCAGCCTTTTAAAACTTACAAGCCATTTTGTTTATATAACTAAGGTGAAACAAAATTAAGCTCTTTCATTCCAGACATTTCAAGGAGCTTCACAGAATCATATGCCATATAATTTCCTATCATTAAACAGTCTAATTCAACCAAGTAATTATTTCCTTAAAGTGACAGGCTGTTTATAATAATACAAGTGCAAGACTTAAAACAAATGAATATCAATGCAACAGTATGACAATAACTTGAAACAATTAATTTTGTTAAAAATGAAAACTGATGCTTTTAAGTTAATATAATCAGTCTTAAAACCAAAAGAATAATTTAAATTTGTCAGTTCTTAAAGTTAACAAACTGCTATTTTTTTTGTTTAATCCTGGAAAGCAAGCAGCATCCAGTAACAGATTCCAGTAGAGTTCCGTGTATTCTAAAAAAATGCTTTTCAGTTGCCATCCCTTTGTTTCTAGTCACTCTTTCTAAAATAAAATAGGCAAATTTAGTAAAATTCAAACAGTTGGCGGCATGTTTACTTAAGGCATTACTTGTATCCTTCCTATTAATAGCGTAATTATGTTGGTAAATACGTTTTTTTCAATGCAAGTTCCGTTTTCCCTATATAGAATGCTGAACAAGAAGAACTAATGGGAACATATGCTGCTCCACTTGTATCACATGTAAATATCCCGTTTGCAGCAATAACCTCAGGGTAATTAATGATGTTAATTTTACCCCCTTTCAAAATAATATTACCAGAAGATTACTTAAACTCTTTTGAGGTTTGGAACAAAGAAGAAACGTTGGAAATTACTGGGCAGGCAGGTATGGCAGAATAAGCAAAGGCAATGCGACAGAAACGAGGAATACAGCTGGACATCTGCATGAATAAGGAAGGCTTTGAGATCTGAAAGCTACATCAGTTTTAGCTGGGAGAAATAAACAGCTGGAAAAGTTCAGTAGTTCCTTGAATAAAGAACTTCTTGAGCCATTGGGAGAGGGGGACTGGAAAAAGTCTGGAAAACTGCAAAGAAAAATTAAAATAACCTGGTAGTCTTACAACATACACATAAAGTGCCCTATAGGAGGAGCTGATAAAGACTGACTGTAGGACACTTTTGATCCAAGGGATGGGTGCAGTTAGAATGCATATTTTTGTGATCTGGAATGGACAGGGATTTGGAAGAAACAAATGTGTTAAGGAATTGCAAAAGTAATTGATAAATACTGAAAAGGATACAGGTAAGGTAGAAATAAACAGTAACACAAGTGGTTGGAAAGGTGATAAAGCAGGGACAAGAAATAGATCAGGTAAACAGAGAGAAATGTCTGACCATCAGAACATAGGTGTAGCCAGGAATTTACCCTGTAAGCTATGTTGTATACTTTAATTTTGGATGGGGTAGTATTTTTGCCTAATTTGAGGACACCATGTCTGCCATCTTCAGAGATATAAAAAAATAACAAAGGTACAAGTATGACAATAAAGGCATTACCTAAAAAAAATAACATGTGAATTTCAGACAGTTCTCAGAATAACAGTGGTTACAGTTCTACAACGTGATAAATCATATATACCAATTGTGTATTAGAATTGTGCTTAAATTAAATGCAAAGAAGTGTAGCATTGTCACCTTTGACAAACTAATCTCAAAAACAGTTTACAATTTAGACAGCACCCCACTACAGACTGATACAGTCATCAAAAATCTTGGCACCTTTGTAGACAACTGCCTATCCTTTGACCATCATGTAGCAGCAACAGTCAGGAAATACTTCTCTCTAACCTAATTTCTCATCCAGGTCAGAAGACATTATCATTCCTCTACATTGTGCACTGATCAGACCAGTTATTTATTTTATTTATTTAAAATTTGTTGACCGGGAAAGTCCGACTATGACAGAGCCTTTTTTCAGTGGAGACCTGTGGAGAAACACTTCAGACACGTGTCTTTGGAATGTGGGAGGAAACTGGAGTACACAGAGGAAACCCGTCTGAACACAGGGAGGACATTTAGACTCTGCATGCACTTTTTAGTATTTATCTATCCAAATGCATCATTCAGATAGACCCCAGAAGTTTGAAACTAGAAAAGGTCACTAGACTAAAGGCCCACAGCTACCAAGACAGGCTTGATGTTCTATCCTTATGCTCTGCTTCTTACAGACACCTAGGGGAGGGTTTATGTTTACATTCAGTGATGTTAAGGACCTAAACCTCCTTGACCTCCTACTCCTCTGCAAAATAAATGGCCCCACAAACACTCAAACTAAAGGGTAGAATCTCTCTCTCAGAAGATAAGTAAGACACACAAAAGGGACAGATTCACTGCTTACTGCTTCCTCTGTCTCTAAAATAATCTTCCTTTAACAGTGATGCCCTCAATTTCTTTAATGAAAACCTTGACAATTAGATAGGTGTCTATAAATTCATCTTCAGCCATGACCTGTAGGCAGGAGGTGCCCTGTGATGGTCGGTACTGGCAAGATAATTATGGTCTACAGACTGACTCTACCTTGTAAACTCTATAAATTGATGATGAAGTTACTTCCCTCTGCTCAAAATGTGAAGCAGATAATGAAGTTGTAATCATATGAGGACACCACACACCAAAAATAAACTTAGAAATAGTTGAACATTTTTTGGATATGCTTGCAGGGTTAATATTAGAATACATTTCTAACTATGTAGATAGGCACTGGAGATGTAGATGCTTCTTTCTAGCTCTTTCACCATTATTCTGTAGCCCCCATGGCAAATATTTATTACTTACATCAGTGTTTATCTGAGAAAAGATTTGATTAGGCTGTATGTATTTTACTTTTAACTAAGTTTTCTTTTAAAATATGTTTTACTTGTGAACTAGTTATCTCCAGTAAAGATACATTACAGTACTGCAGACAGCCCAAGGCACACCAGCATGATATTCCATGACAACTGATAATCTTAGCCTTATCAATGTTAAAGATAGCTAGAATGACCAATGTATAGGTTGTGAATGCAACAGACTTTATTTCTGCAGATAAATTTAATCCAGTTATTTATATATAAGAAAGGATAGCTGTACTGCACAACCCTAAGTGGAAATCTTCAAGCTCTTAACAGAGCATCAAGGGTTGACAGACAATGTCTTATGATCATCAATGAAAGATGGGGCTTTGGCCCACATAATTTGAAAAATTATTAAGCAAGCTTTTTAGGGAGGTACACACACATATGTATGTATATATACATACACACACACACACACACACACACACACACACACATATATATATATATATATATATATATATATATATATATATATACACATACACACACACACACACACACACACACACACACACACACACACACACACACACACACACACACACACACACACACACATATATATATACATAAATACAGACACAGACACAGACACACACACACACACACACACACACACACACACACACACACACACACACACACACACACACACACACACACACACACTCACACACACACACACACACACACACACACACACACATTCATGTCTATAGACCAGAGCTACAGCAAGGTATTTTGATGCAAAATTGCCGTTACTGTAATTTAATGACAGCTTGTAAATTGTCATACTTTTTTATAAAGGTTATGTAGCAACCTAATCACTTGTTGATACTGCTTAAAGGAAAGAGCTGTTTAACAGTGCATAAACTATGATCACAACTGGGGTGGCTTTAATGACAGCTTGTGAGCTGTTGTTTTTTCTTTTTTTTAATCTACATTTGTGAGTAAGCAATCTAGTATAAGATAGCACCTGGATTAGCCACCTCCTCTGTTCTGCCCTTCTTACAGCACTAAGACTTCAAAAGAAATAAGCTGTAATGGAGATGGCAGTTAATTACATTCACCATTTCTTACAGGGTCATAGGTGTGTACTAGGCCAACGATCTTTAGGGCCCTTATAAGCCTAGACATACAACCCCAGTGTGACCCACAAATTTGATTTATATAGGGGGTAATTTATTGACTGTCTCTGTCCATCAGAGACATAGGTGCCAGACCAGGGGTGGTGAATTTCCAATTACCCATCCATTGGTCCAAGTTGTGCTTAAATAGGGATATGGAGGAACTCTGCTTCACATGAATGGGGAGCCTGTTGCAGAGACTGGGAATTTTCTGAGAAACATGTCTGTCTCTCCAACATGTCCTATTTATGGCACAAGCAATATTTATGTATTTTGATCTAGTAGTTCTTATACTGTTTGTTTTATGAATGTACAAAAGGTTAATCCAAACAGGGTCCAAAGATGCCTTGTACGCCAGACAATATTCACCTGTCAGTAGTCTGTACGATACAGAGTAAACAGAATGGAGTTTGAGGCAATCACGGTAGGACATTTTGTTTACTCCCTGTATTCTTTTTGTAAAGAACTTTTATGGACATTCCAGTTGCTGCATGTGTCTGATCAGGTACATAAAAGGGGGCCATTATACTCTATGATGGGTCTGATGAAGGCCATGTACAGTAGTATGATGACCTTAGTGGACCCAGATCAGTCCCCTTACTTATAAGTTGAGCAACATAGAAGGATTTACTTATTACCTTGGCCACATGTTGGTTGAAGACTGGGTTACTATCTACATGAGTTCTCAGATCCCTGACTAGTGGATCAACTTTCTGGGGTGTTTTATTGACGACATATTTACCCAGTGTGGCTGACTTCCCAAAAAGTACTATAATGCATTTCTTGGCACTGAGTTTTAAGCCATGGTTTTGGCACCAAGTGTTTGTCTGTGTTAGACCTTCCTGAAGGGCGTTCTTGTCTTGGGGGGATTCATTGATTGCTCCCAGTTTGCAATCATCTGTGAACTTGGTCAGCCAGAGGCTTTTGACTTTGGCTTTAACCTCTAAGAAGTAGATGGCAAAGAGAAGCGGGCCCAACACAAAACCCTGAGGGACTCCACTGGTGACTGACTTCTTTATGGAGGTGGCCACATTGATCCTAACCTCTTAGGTCCAATCCATCCACCAGCTAGCTATCCAGCATGTAATAAAGAGGTTTATGCCTAGTTCTATATGTTTGTTGACAATGCCTGAGTGGGGTATTGAATCAAATGCTTTATTCAGATCTGGGTAGGCAGTATGCACAACTTTCCACTCATCTATTGCCTTAGTGACCTTTTCAAAGAACACCAGCTTTAGTAAACATGACCTTCCTTTGACAAAGCCAAATTGGGATGGATCCAGTGTCTAGAGGTCTCCTAAGTCCTTGTTCATAATTTTCATGATAATTTCTTCCATGGCTTTGCAAATAAGATTAGTCAGAATAATGGGGCTGTAGTTTCCAGGATCTGTTGAAAGTCCTACCTTATGAAGGGGGATGACCACTGCAGTCCTCCATTCTCATGGCACAAAGCCTGTTTTAAGACTATAGTTTAATAATGACTTCAGGGGTCACGATAAGTCAAATTTTAGATTGTTCAGGAGGTATCCCAGGATGTTATCAGTCCCCACTGAGGCTTTGTCTTTGGCTTTAGGGAGTGCAGCCAGTCCATGCTCCCTAGTTATAGCTGGAAGGGTTCACCAGTTCATGACATTGCTCAATGCTGCTCTTGAGGTTTCTGACATAGTTGAACAAGCCTTATGGTTATCTTTTACCTGGGAGGCTATCTTAACCTCAAAATTGGCTTTGTTTGACCTAATTAGCCCTGTTAGTTGCCTAGTTTATTTGATAAAAGAGTTTTTATCTTTATGGGAATTAACCTTTCTGATTTTTGCCTTATTTTTTCCTTTTGCTGTATAGTCTGCTTAATTTGGGAAGCCACCACAATGATTTGTTTCTGGGGCTAGTTCTGGGCTTATATCTGGTAGGTACAGCAGCCTCTATGAAACCACTGACATGGTTGTACAGAGTTTCTGAGAACAAGTCAGCGTAAACTGCTGTGTTCTTGGGGTTTGGAGGGGTATTGAATTTTGACAAATCATCACTTAATGATAGGTAGTTTATCTTGAAATAGTTCCCATCTATTTGGGTTTTACTTGGGTTATTTTTATTCTGAAGGAGACAGCTTTACGGATGGACATTACCAGGAGGATGAGACATTGGGGGGGGATGCGGCATTCTATTTGTGAGTATGTGGTCCAGTATGTTGGAGCCTCTAATGGGCATTTTCACTATTTGGTCAAGGGTGTTTGTATTTATGAATTCCAGGAATCTCTGGGTCTGTACATTTGAGACCATGTAGTATTCCCAGTCTATAGAGAGGTAACAAAAAGTCCACCAAGAGCAGGGTGTTAGTTTGAATGGTAAGTGTTTCCAGTAGGTCCAAGTATGCATTAAGAGCTTCTTGGGACATAGAGGGTGACCTATAGCTGGCTAGAATATAGTACAGGATTTTGTCTATTGTGATCTGCATATGGAGGAACTCCAGTGGGTCACCCTGTCTGACCAACCTAGAGGCATGCTTGTTACTGATGTATATTGAGACACCTCCACCATTAACCCTTGTCTGTGCAGCTACTGGGCTAAAAGTGTGGAAGGTACTGAAACCTAGCACTTCTGGGGTGCTATCTGCTACTTTACACCATGTTTTGTTAACTGCACAGATGTATATGTTCTTGAGTGTGAGAAGGGCCATGAGGGAGTGTAGTTTTATTTATTTATTTATTTATTTATTTTATTTTGTTTGTTTTTTAGGCTCCTGGCATTGAGCAGTAGGATCTTTAGGTTCAGCTGAGTTGATTTTACTATGTCAGTAGGTTTGCCAATTTGGCATTGCCTAAAAAAGGCACTATAGGTGTGGATAATGTTTTAGCCAATATTTGAAATAGACAGAGCAGGTGCAGACCATCTTTGGCAAAACAATGTGGTCTGTTAACCATGTCTCCCAAGCTGACAAATATTGGATCCTCTTATTAGAGTGACACCAGAAAGACAGACAATTGTTAAAATCAGTCATCTTTTGCTCATATTGTGGCATGATCCTTCAAGATTGTAATATGCTGCTCAATGCTAGGATCATGCCAGCCTGAGACATGTAGCCTGAGAGCTCCATAATGTCTCTCTTCATATAGTTCAGGGAGGTATGTCTCAGGTTATTTATACCTACATGGACTATGATGTAATCATACTGGTACTTGTGGTGAAATGACTTGAGTGCATGAGTGATTTGGCAGATCCTAACTTCAGATAAACAGCTAACCATTATTTTCTCCTTGTTCAGTCTAGTTAGGCAGGAATCAGTATATCTTACAATGGAGACCCTTATGATGATAGTCTTGGGAAGTGTGTTTGCTTGCCTTAGGAACTTAGAGTTTGGGACTCCATTGAGTGTTACTGTATGTGTGATGTTAGGTGCTCATTTTTCTCAGTGCCTTGGGGCTTGGTGAAGCATAGCTTTGAAAGCAGACGGTCTACTCTAGACAATATTTTTGCATAGGGTTTAGGAAGATTGCTTATAAGTGCTTCAGCATACATTAGTCTATGGGTGTGCTCTGCTCTATGTGAGGCAGGTATTCTGTGCATGGGTTTGACGACCTTAAGTGTGCTTGTATGCGAGAGTTTAGCCTCCAGTGACATTGTGTAAATACAACTCTTCTATACTATGTCTATTTCTTTAAGGATTAAGAGGTTGTTGGTAAACATGAGACAGTTGCTACATTGTCTCAAGATGTCCATATCCACCAAACTGGCTACAGAAAGGTTAGGAAATTGTATATCCATGCTGTCCAGTCTTTTGATTGTGAGCTACAAAGGGGTGGTGTACTGAGGTTAGAAGGCTATTAAGGGTGCTTTGTTGGTGCAGACTAATAAGGGTGCTTTACTGGGGCAGATTGTGCTAAACAGTACTAAATTCTACTAACTTTAGTGATTACACAATATTAAAAGCTTTATTGGGGCAGATTATAAAGAAAATCCTTCAAAAACTAGGTAGGTAAGTAATTCCTTGCAAACTCTGCCAAGCTAACTTTCACTACCACTTACCCTCTCTCCAATATGGATCCCTTATCATGACCAATCTACAAGCCTCACATAGTTCTAAACTTGAACAATGCCACAATAAAGTCGACAGATTTGCTTGCAGAAAACCCTACCAGACACACTGCTGTTTAGCATTAAAAACACTTAGCTGGCTTGACCTTCCTCACCACCTGTTTTATACCCAACTCATCTTAACCCACAAAATTATCTACACCCCATTTGCCTGCCCAGCAATTAGCCCCATACTCCAATTCTATCTAACAAACCTTCCCCTTTAGTCAAACGATGAACAACTGCTTACCATCTACAAACCACAAAGGGCTGCTGGGATCAATCTCTATTCCAGTAATGTAGCTAAAACATGGAATAAAATTATTATATCAATCAGGTCTATCTCACATCTTCTTTTCAAGCCATTACTGCAAGACTTTCTATCTCCTGTTTTTGTCCCTGCTCCTCATGTGGTACATAGCTTCTCCTAACATCCTTCACCACCTTCTTCTAACTCCCTTTAAATCATTAAATCACTTAACCTGCTTATTCCCTTCTAATACTTCACTTTACTGTAGTACTTAAACTCCTCTACTTATAATTTAGCACAGTCAAATTACTGTTCCATTACTAATTCTCTGTTAACACTTAAACTCACCTGTCCCCTCTAATACCTCACTCCATACATCTCAACCTCTCAGGACAAGAAGTCTGGACAAAGCCAAAATTAATGGGGGGACAAAGGCCCCAAAACAGGGTCAGATTGTAAATATTGTTCATATAAACTTAGCTGCTAGAGTAACAGGTTTTGCATTTGTATGTATTTTTGTATTGATATGAAGTCTGTAACTCAAATGTCTGTCATTATTTAGTATTATTTAGTGACTTCAATCCTCAATGATTTGCCAGAAAATCACAAATTTTATGAGGAACTGACCAAAAATATGAGGCAAAAATCTGGACAGTTGAGCAGTATGCCTCACTCTTGTGTATTTATCATATTACTCTTACCTGTCTTATATACCACCCTTCTAGTTGTTAATTCTCAATACAATGCTATATATTATTGTTTGTGAATATCGGTACAAATTTTATTATACTGACAACTATGCTATGTATACACTGTAACTGCATTATAAAATGTGTTATAGTATATATTGATTACATTAAATTTAACTTGAAGCTTTTCTCCCCAGACCTCCACTGAAGAAGAGCGCTTGTGCCCAGTAGGACTTAACATTGAACAAATGTCAATAAATAATAAATGGCTAAACAGTACTAAATTCTACTAAGTTTAATGTCACATTACTGACTTCTACTAAATCTATAGGTGTTGCCTTTCAATGCCCAACTAGCTGTTCTAAGCTTGTCAGCACGCAAGGTATTTGCTTTATATTTACTGTTTTACAGGTACAATTTTATGGACCATTCTATAGGGAAAATTTACATTCTAGGATAGATCTATGGAAAAAGGTGTGTGGGAAGAGTACTTAAATAGCTTAAACACACAATAGCAATGAAACAGGAGAGGGAGGGACTTTGGAAATCAGAATGCCATAATGGGCAGAGGCAGGAGGCACAACCTTAAGAAGCAGGCTAGCTAGGGAGGGATCCAATCAAATAATGCCGATATTAGAGCTTTTTCAGAAACTTTGGCTTAATGTCTCAGCTGGGGGATGGGGCAGACACAAAGAACAGGGGAACAGAAAGGCACTAGAATGCAACTTTAAGCAGGTAAATCTTAAGCAGAATATAAACCTGTATGATCAAAACTGGAATATCTACAACTGTAAAAGCACTAAAGCACAAATTCTAAAGCAGACAAAACAATACTCTGACTAGTGAATTCTACTACAGTTTAAGGCACCGTACTATGCAGAAATTTACCAGTAACACTGTTTATGGAAAAATGCAGTAACAAATGACTAAACAAGGTTTGAATCTAGCAGTAGTCCATAGTTCTGCCACAACTGACTGAAACTACCAGACTAAGGCCCAACAAGATTTAAAATACAATCTGCTAGCATTTCCAAGTAATTCTACCTCTGGAGATAGACGTGCAGTATAAGAAACACAATCTTCCTGCAGCTGCAAATTAAGCTACAAGACTAAGGTCCCAGAACAAACTAAAAATGCAAGCAAACGTGTAAAAAAAGCAAAAATGTACAAAGACGTATCGCCACATGGATCACTATAAGTACAACTTAAATATTTAAGCAGAACTGAAATATTTTTTGTCTCTTTCCTTTTTGATGAAAAACTTGTTACTCACTGTTGTGGGCTTTCTACACCTCTCCAAGTCTTTCATAAAAGATGGGGTACAGTTTAAAAATAATAGCAAGAATAAGGCGTGTTAGGCAAGGCTGCACTGGGAAGATAGACTGTACTCCTTTACCTTAAACATGTATATAGGGATGCAATATAAAACTATTTTATGCAACAGTCCTGTTTTAAAAATAGAAGGTCAAATACTGGACTGGAATGAATGTGAAAAACATATGTTTAATGCTGTTTGTGATACGTTTGCTTTTATTTGTTTGTTTACCAGGTAAGCAGGCTAGGCTAGAGACCCTTTTCAATCAGTGTGCCAGAGGTGCAATTGATTATATTCACTCAGTATGAATCCTGACAGTTAACAATATTTAGTTGAGTAGGCATTGAATGTTAAAAAAAATAATAAAAATACAGAATAAGGTTGCACATAAATTGCAATAAAATACATTTTGTCAATGAAAGCACATTGACAAAATTGAGTTGTACAAAGAAAAAGCATATAAAAATAAATTTATTTTATTTTACTTTATTTTGAATTTCTTAAGTGGGGTAGATCACTGATCTCATTGACCTATTCAATCTCAGCCAGGCTAAACGCAATAAATAAGGTTGTGCAAAGTGGATAGCTGAATAAAGGCAAGTTGGTTGGGAAAGTCAAGCCAGTTTACAGTGATGTGTGTGATATTTAGAGTTTGAGTTTAGAGTTTGTAGCAAACTTTGCAACTTTGTTGTAGCACTGTTCCATCCTACTTAGGGTAGAAGTTTGTAAGTTAGTTAAGACAGGGGTACCATAAAGAAGGGAAGGAAGCAAAAATGTTTTTGCAAGGGTAGTTTTGGTTGCTGCAGTAAAGAAATGTTTGTTTCTATATAAGAGTCCCAGTTTCTGATGAGCTTTCTTTACATTTTGCTGTATATGGGGGTCAAATGAAAGTTTATTGTCAATGATAACACTTAGACGTTTGGGTTCCTGCACTATTTCTATGACAGTGTTGTCAGATGCAATGATGTTGAAATGATCAGTAACTGGGGAGGTGTTTTTGGGATGAAAGAGTACTAGTTTTGTCTTCTTTGGGTTAAGAAGAGTTGGGCATTTCTTAGCCAGGATTTGACTGCAGTAAAGGACAGTTGAGTTTTTGAAAGTAGTTCTGGTTCTGATTGAGCAGTGCAGATTATGGTGGAGTCATCAGCGTATTGAATCAGGGTCCCAGGGTGAGAGGCAGTGTAAGGTTGTTTGTGAAAATGTTGAAGAGTAGAGGTCCTAGGATGGAGCCTTGAGGGACTCCAGAAGGGTTGTGGAGAAAGGGTGAGAGTTCATTAGACCATTTCACTGCTTGTTTACGATCCTTGAGGTAGCTCTGAAATCATTTTACTGTGTTATGTGAGAAGCCTAAGTTAGACAGTGTGTTCAAAAGTAAGGGGTGAGACACTGTGTCAAAGGCCTTGCAGAGATCTAGGAATACTGAGACTGTATAGCATCCTGCATCTCTGGCGTTCTCCACAGTGTCTGTAAAAGATAATAGGGCTGTAGCTGTGCTATGGCTAGGTTGGAAGCCATGTTAGGTTTTGGTTAAAACATTGTTTTGCAATAGAAGTTGCATTACCTGCTGATGAATACCTCTCTCGAGAATTTTGGATATGGGTGACAAGATGGATATAGGAGGGAAATTGGATGGATCAAAAGAGTTGCCTCCTTTGTGGATGGGGGTGATGTGAGATTGTTTCCATATGGTAGGTTCTTCTGATTCGGATAAAGACCTATTTATAAAGATACTTACTGGGCAGGTGACTGAGTTAGCAGCAAGTTTGAGGTAGTATGGTGGGAGATTGTCAGCTGAGGTAGAGCAAGGTTTTAGTTTTTGTAGCAGTTTCTTAATGATATCAGTGGGTATGGGCTGAAATGAGAATGGGGTTTGTATGGCATTTTGTTGAGTAGGGGGTTTAATAATGACAGGGTTAGAAGTAGTTGATGGTCTGGAGTTGGTGTCTGAATAGGTTGAAGGGTGGGGTGGAGGGTCCAACATTAGGGGTGTTTTTTTTAGTCGGTTCAAAATTGATTATATGAAGTGCTTGTTAAAGTTTTTGGCTATTTGTGATGGAGGGGTATCATGTGATAGGGTGTGTTCTCCATTTTTTCCAGGGTTAAGTAAAGAAGATATGGAGTGTCAAACTTTACTGGGGTGGATTTTATGCTGGAGTTGAAGCTGGGAATAATATGACTTCTTATCTCTGTTGATTAGTGTTGTCACTTTGTTACGTAGTGTTGTGAAGTTAACATGATTTGTTCATTTTTGTTTTGTTCCCAGGTTGACCAGGCTGGGTCCCTTTGCTTCATCAGGTGTTTACATTCCTTAGAGAGCCATGGTGCTGAGTTCTTTTTGATTCTTTTCATACAAATGGGAGCTGGTGTATTAAGTATGTAAAGGAAGGTGTTATTAAAATATAGTACAGCATCATTAAGGGTAGTTGTTTAAGGGGTGTCCAGTCTATTTCCTGTAGGAGATTGTTGAATTTATGCTGACAAAAATTAGTTGAGTTCCTAACTGATTTTGTAGTGTGTACTCTTAGTTGTTGGGAGTTTGTTCTAAGGGAGTAAGCTGGTAGATGATTGCTTAGGGAGCAAGACACTGTACCAGAAGAGAGGTAATTGGCAGGGCGGGACACTAGGATCCAGTCTAGGGTGGACTGGCAGATAAGATCTTTGCTGTATCTTGTTGGAGCATTGATAAGCTGAGAAAAAACATACAAATTTATACTATTTGTGGAGGAGTTGGAAGCTATGGTTTGCCAATCTATATTTACGTCTCCTAAGATTATTGTTTCGAGGTTTATTGTTTGGGATGTCCAGGATAAAATATTTTCCAACACTGGTATATTGTTACCTGGTGGGATATATATTACTATTATGCAAATTAGTTTTGATATGTTGAGGTTCAAAAATGATATTAGTACCTCAGCATTGGAAAATATGGGTATATTACTGGTGTAGGGTGTGATGCTGAGTGTACAGGGATATAGAAGTGCTATCCCTCCCCCTTTTTTTAGATTTATCTCTTCTGGTTATTGCAAAGTTTGGAGGAATTATTTCTGAGTCTTTTACATTGAGGTGTAGCCATGTTTTGGTAAGAGCTAGTATGTCAGGTTTATTTTGATCAATCCAAGCATTTTATTACATATACTTCTAAGGTTCAGAGTAAGTATACTTAAATCTTTGGGGTTACTCTTGTGGTTAGGATTAAAGGGTGGGCCAGGGTTAGGATGTATGTCTCCACATTTGAGTAGCTAGGTAATGAGGAATGCGTACCATAGGAAGTGTTTTTTATTCCTAGGTGATGGTAGTGTGGTTTCATAGGAGGTGAGGAGGCCAGTTTGTGGCTTGAATAATATGGCAGGGTATAGGAGAAAAGCTGGGAGGAGATACGTGAGAAGCTGTGTTGCTTATTGGGGAGAGGGTTGGAGGAGGTTGTTGAAGTGTATTGGTGTGTGGGGTTAAGCAAATATATAGCTGTAGCAAGGTTGAGAATTAAGAGTAAAGAGGCTGGGCATGTTCGGAGGAGCGTGTCAACTGTGATAGTGTGTTTAAAAATAGTAAAAGTGGCATTTGTGTGTTTGAAAGTAATATCAGGTGTAAATAGAGATTATGTTATCATGTGAAGGCAAAGTTGGAAATGTTTTGACTTTAGAGTGGGCTTTGACAATGTGGTTAGGTGTTTTGCCTTGTAGTTTGTAATAAGAACAGGTGGGGGAGATCTGATTGGTCAGTAGTAAAATTATGGTGGAATGTTAGTTTGTGTGTATAGTAGAAGAGAAGGTGGTAAGCCTGGAGTTAAAGCAAGATAGTTTGAGGTAGTGATTGTATTGTGATGGTAAAGTAGAGTAAGATACAAAGAATTATAGCTGAGGGCATGAGAATTCAAAGTGATGGATGTAAGGGAGAACAGATAAGTTTGGCTAAATAAGAAAAAATAAGATGTGCATGAAATGTGGATGTGGACAAGACAGAGTTGTATTTAACTGGATCACAGGAATGAGGGGGAGTGGCTTGCTTAGGATAAGAGTAGCGGTGCTAGGGGAGGGTGGGATATGGGGGAAGTGCAGGGGAGCGGAGTGAGCGAAGCGAACCGAGTGGGAAGAACCCTCCCCCAGATGGTTTACCACCCTAAACAATCAGTGAGGTAGAATGGTCATGGATACAGAGACAAGGTGTCTGAACTCTAAGTACCTGACTCGAGTCGCAGCATCTAATTTTATAATTATGGGCATTTTAATGATTATCCAGGGATACATTACACTGATAAGAGTGAAATATGCTGAAGTGTTAATGTAGCTTCACCTTCAGCAGTAAAAGGCCTGTGAGTGTGTGTGAGTAAGTGGGGGTGGGGATATCCTTCCAGCAGATTCAACACTACAAAACAATACACACTAGACTTAACAAATTAAGTTATTAGTTTGAGTCTTGGAAATTGCCTTACATAGATTTAACTCAGTGTATTTGTTTGTTGTGCACTTTTGCCAACTACAGGTGAAATTCAGCTGTGCAAGTTCTTTAGGTTATGGGCTATGATAATTTTTGCAGCAGCAGTCAGATTTGCATGTGCTTGTTTCACTAGGAGAGAGAGAAAAAAGTTAAAGATTTCTTGAAGGTTGAACTAGTTAGGTACAACACTATTTGTCTATACTCATCCATATTAAGTAATGTTTGGCAAACAAGAGTAGTGCACTATATTTCACAGTTGTGCATGTCAGCTTTATAGCCTTTAAACAGGACAATAAGCTTACAGGAGATATGTGTAGATATGCAAGTTTGGGATTACTAAAAACAAAAATGGTGGCTTCCACAGTATAGAAGGACAGAAAGAAAAATAAACTAAGAAGAGATATGTGTTTGCATGTAAGTGTGGGGTTACCTGAGATGTTGGTTTACAGATGTTAGAGGGACAGGTAGTAAGCCTTTCTGTTAGTTCCCACTCTGCTACACAACATACAGTCTGTAAATCTGATAATTAAGCACTACTTAATATATATATATATATATATATATATATATATATATATATATATATATATATATATATACACACACACACATATAAACACTTTGGAATCTAGAAATAGTGAAATGTCGAATTTCAGTATCTCGAGACCAAACGGTCGCGGTTTTAGGTTTCGTTTTTTTTGGTGTTTCGGCTTTATAGTCTCGAAATACTGAAATTCGATATTTCAGTATTTCGAGATTATAAAGTGAATCCATATATATATATATATATATATATATATATATATATATATATATATGAAAGTTCATATAATCGAACACTGTAAACAGCGAAAATACCGGACTTTGAACCCTTTTATATATACCAAGATCACACTACAGTGAGGAAAGGGCAAATTTCCTGATCTTCACTGTACCGCAATCTCATAAAAAACACATTGATGAATAGCATTTTCATGTATACAGCCGTTCGATATTTTGGACTTTCGTTCTTCTAATAGGAACTCTATATATACATACATACATATACACAAAGTAAATATTACAGTTGATTTGACGGTATAAAGGCAACAGATACATGACATTATATACAGAGTGACTGACAAAACCTATCATATAAATGCATTATATACAGAGTGGATATCAAAGTTAGCATGCTGAAAGAATTACAATGAAAAGTAGAATCAGAGCAGGGTATGTAGAAGAAAGAAGTGTTGGAAGAGGTTATGTTTTATGACCAGAGAGACATAGTAATTGCATTTTCCTAGAGTCTTGACATGTGCTTTTATTTCTGATAGAAGAATGGGGTAAGAGGAATAATCTTTAAGACAAGAAGGGAGAGATTCCCACAGTTTGGGACCAAGGACTGAGAAAGCATGGTCTGTGCAGTGAAGCCTTGTATGGGGGTATGGAAGAGAAGACTTCAGTGATTACAATTTCTAAGGTTGTATGTTGGTACATCTCTGAGTAGTCTGGAGGCTAGTGTGGGAAGGTCTTATTTTTGTTTAAATAGGTTTGAGGCGAGTAGAAAATCAGCACATTGCTTCACATGCAGCCAGTTAGCTTTCTCAATGGTGTTGCAGTGGTGGTCATTTCTTAGGGAGATAGTAATGAATTTGCATATAGCATTTGAGATGGAATGAATGGTGGATGTTTTCTTTTAGAGGCTGCAACAGTTAGAGGAAGACAATATTCTCGCTGAGCCAGTAAAATACCTTTACCCATGGCACATCTACAGGGTCTGAATAGAAAAGGGGAGATCCTATTAGCCCAGAATAGGAGAGAGTTGTTTTTTTGTGTGCAGTCCAAGTGGAGATGAAAATTTAGGAAGGGGTCCAACTAAATTTCAAGGTATTTAAATGTCCTTTGAATGAATTGCAAATAAATGAAAAACAGTTGTAGTAAAGAAATTAGACTCTGTAACTGACAAGAAATCAATCATTATCTTGGAAGCGGATCAGTTATAAACTGAGGTTAAACAGTTAGGTGCTTTATGAAACTAATGTTGTTTGTCTTTCGGCTTCTCCCAGTTAGGTCGTCACAGCAGAACTCCGGTCCGCTAAATGATTGGCAGTAGATTTTTGTGGTGCCGAGTTGCCAGCTCAATGCCCAACCTTCAACAAAGGCACGCCCATTCACGCATGTCTTTCAGAACACCACTCAACTGCGGGGAGGACATGCAGACTCCACACAGAAGGCACTCCCCATACTCCAGCCGACAATTGAACGGGAGAACCTCTTGCTGTGAGGCAACAATGCTACCGCTGTACCACCGCGGATTTACTAAGCCTTTTTATAATCATGAATGAAGCAGTGAGAGGCAGAACTGGCCATAGTAGAGATATCTTTAGTTGAGAAGGCCAGCAAATGAATGGCTGGCAGTACTTTGTGGATGCATGAGTTGTAAAGGGGACATAAATAAAATAATAAGGGGAATTTGGCATGCTTTGGCTGTTTCCCTGAGGTTCTGAAATTGAACAGTGTTCTACCAATCTTGATCAAACCCAGAAGTTGAATATAAAAAAAAATCAAAAGTGATTATAATCTCCATAAAAGGGTTGTATATGAAGCAATTACTTCCTGAAAGCTGATGAGCCGAAAGAGCGGAACAAAAAAGGCCCAAAGCACAGAAGGGAAGAAAAATCAATATTAACTGTTTTTGCAGGGGGGGAAACTCCCTGCACCCCCTGATGTGGGAGGCAACCCTCCAAGCTACATACCAACTATATACCAATTTCATGCTTGCACCAACTTGATAAAGTGAAAAATCTCCCAAAAGAAGTGAATCATTGCTGTTGTACACTTAGAAACTACACCAGCAATGATTTTCTTTGGGAAATAGCATTTGTTGCTTCTGAAGTTCAAGAAATTTCACTCGCGCAACTGTAGAGGTGTGATTTTACAAATGCTGATCTGTCATATGTGCTGAGCCTGACCTCTGTTGTTTTGGGGCTGTGCATTAAATTAGTTGAAGCTACGTTTTCTCATTCATTTTTGTTTCAAGTCTTCATTTTAGAAAGTGTCTCTAGAGCCTCTGTGCTGAATAAGCTACACTACAGGGGGGTCTATAATTTAGAAAGGGCCAACCCCCTGTCATCTGGCTTATATACCTAAAATGGTTGGATTTTCCTATAAAACAAAGCATAAGCTACCTCTTTTCACCTGCCCTTGAACTCTCTTCTGTAAATGCACTACAAAAAGATGATTGCATTCCCACCAGTGGGTGCATTGTATTATTGTTCATTTTGTCCTAGGTGGGGTTTAAGTCAAGAACTTGAATCAGTGTAGATTGCAGTGGTTGTTACCCCCACTGAGCTTTCTTGTAACCATATTCTGTATACCAAACACATTGTGATATAGTCTTATATTTCTCTATCTGCAGGTTACTTATTCCTTTAGCTGAAAAATACCATTATGGATTATATATTACTCAACAGTTATTTTAGGTCTGGTTTTCTTTCTAGTAAGATTATACTAACTTAAAAAAATACAATTATATTGAAGTACACGTATGTGTCAATTTTCTTTCAAAACCATGAAAAAATTTGAGTGTTGTTTGATTATGTTTGTCAGAGCTGGCTTCACTGTCTTAATGATAGCAGTAAATTCATAGATTCATAGAGTGTTACTAGGCTAATGACCTGGGGCAGCCTTTCTAAGCCTAGACAAGTTTTCCCAAAATAATAATGATGTCCTGTTTCTGAATAAGACATTGAGAGCCAGGCATTTATAAGCTACCTCTGTCCATAACGGACATGGGTGCCAGGCCCGGTGTAAATTTCCTATTTGCCATCCACTGGTAGGTTACACTTAAACTGGGTAATAAACAAACTCAGCTTCACATGGATGGGAAGCCTGTTCCATAGGAGGGGCAGTCTCTGTGACACATATCTGTCTCTCCAGCATGTTCTGTTTAAGTCACAGACAAAATTCAGGTCTCTAGATCTTGTATTTCTGGTACTGCTTGACTTACCATTATGTAGGAGATTCATAAGTGTGGGGTTTGTGGATGCCTTGTAAGCCCTCAGCAATCTATAGGAGACTGAGTAGAGGGAAAGGACTTTAAGGTGCTCTGCATAAGGCAGGTTTGTTATGCCTTTTATTCTTTTTGTAAGGAACCTCTGAGGTTGCTCTAGTTGCTGCATATGCCTGGTCCGGTACACACCAAAGGGAGCATTGTACTATATGACTGGTCTGATAAGGGCAGATCAGAGTGGGATAGTAACCTCTTTTGACCTAGATGCCATGCCCTTACTTATAAGTTACTCAGCATAAAAGGATTACCTCACCACTGTGGCCACATTATGGTTGAAGGTAAGGCTACTGTCTACATGCGTTCCCAGATCTCTGACCACTGGGTTAGCTCTTAGGGGTGTATTATCTACATGGTAATTAGCCGGGATGGTTGACTTCCCAAAGGGTACAATTATGCATTTCTTAGCATTGAGTTTAAGACCATGGCTTTGGCATCATTTGTTAGTCAGAGATAGGCCTTCATGAAGAATGCTAGTGTCTGCAAAAGAGTCAGTGATAATCCCCAGTTTGCAATCATCTGCAAACCTAGTGAGCCATAAACCTTCAGCATTTGCTTCCATTTCAGAGAAACAGATACCAAAAAGAAGTGGGCCCAGTATGGAGCCCTGGGGGATTCCGCTAGTGGCTGGTTTCTTGGTGGAGGTGACCTCATCTATTTTGACCTCTAGGTCCTATCAGTGAGCCAGTTGGCTATCCAGCTATAGATAAAAGTGTTTATACCTACATTAGTGAGCTTGTCTATAATGGCTGAGTGGGTATTGTATCAAAAGCCTTGACCAGGTCAAGGTAAGCTGTATGCACATCTTACCTTCATCCAATGCTTTGGTGACCTTCTCAAAAAAGTCCACCAGACTTAATAGGCATGACCTTCCCTTAACAAAGCAGAACTGTGATGGATCCAGCACTTGCAGGTTACCTATGTCCTTATTTATCATGTCCATGATGATTCTTTCCACGGCCTTACATATAAGGCTGCTTAGAATTATAGGCCTGTAGTTATCTGGATCAGAGGTTGGAACACCTTTGTACAAGGGAATGATTGTTGCCATCTTCCATTCCTTGGGCACAAACCCTGAATGAAGGCTTCAGTTGAAAAGTGATTCAAGTGGACCAGACAGGTCGTGTTTCATGCTATTTAATAAACATCCTGGGATGTTATTAGGGGTCATAAAGTGCATTGATGACCTGTTCCTAGTAATGGTTGGGGGGGTTGTGGTATGTGGCATTTCTTTTGGAGTACTGGGGGAGTGAAGGGAGAAATTTGAGCTGAACCTGTTAGCCAAAAGGTTGGCAATGTTCTCCAGTTCAGTGTGGGTGATGCCATTTACAATAAGTTCTGTGCATTGTTGTGTATTTCCCCTGAGGTTAAGGACATAGCTTTTGAAAGCACTGTGGTTCTCTTTTGCCCAAGAAGCAATTTGTTCTTCAAATTTAGCATTTGAAATATTAATTAACCCTCTTAGCTGTCTATTTAGATTGGTCAGGGGGCTTGCTTTTAGTATGTATGGCTTTGTTCCTCCTATGCTTGGCCAAGAATGTTTTTCTTTTGTTCTATAACTGATTGATACTGTGACAGGGTGGCTTGTCTTTTGAGTTTGTCTTATTTTTAGTATGAGTGGACACAGCTCACTCTATACAGCTATCAATATGGCTGTACAGAGATTTTGTATATAGCACACCATGTCCTATTGTGTTTACTGGGTTTGGGGGTGCTTGGAATTTAGCCATGGTGTTGTTTAGTAGAGGAAGATTAGTCTTGGAATAGTTCCTAAAGGTTTTTGGTTTCACTGGATCCCCGGATTTAATTTTTATTTTAAGTAAAACTACTTTACAGTCAGATCTGACAAGCGAAGACATTACATTGGGTGAGAACATTGCCCCCCCCCATGTTTGTGCATACCTCTGGTAGGAGAATGGACCAACTGTTCCAGGATGTTAGTATTAACAATGTTTAGGAATTGCTGGGCTTGTGCATTAGAAGTGTTGTAGGATTCCCAGTATATAGAGGGGTAGGTGAAATCCCCCATGAATATTGTATTGGGTTGAACAGTGAGGGACTGTAGTTCATTGAGATAGGTAGTATGGGCTTGCTGGGAGATGGAGGGGGACCTATAGGTTGCAAGGATATGGTGTGTGACACCCTGTTTATGGTGAGATGCACATGTACAAGTTCCAGTGGGTCATACACTTTAACTAGTCTGCCTGTGAGGTTATTTTTAATAGAGACTAAGACTCCTCCACCTTTGGTTCCCGCCTGTGCAGTCGCTCATCTAAAAATGTTATAACCTTGCATTGCTGGGTTACTCTCTCTGACATTAAACCATGTCTCCATTACTATACAGATGTCTACATTCTCCAGGAACAGGAAGACTTGCTGGGAATGGAGTTCTTGTTAAGACTTCTAGCATTGAGCAGCACCACCTTCAGATATTCCTTCATAGGTTCAGTTAAGTCGGTAGGTTTATCAGTTTGTCATAACCTAAAAAAGGTACTATGGGGGTGAAAAAGGTCTTTGCCAGTATCCGACCTGATGGGTTGACAAATCTGGCATATATATTTGTTTTTTTTGATTGTCTGAATTCTTTTAATGTGGTAGAGCGTGGAGCCACATGGACCTTTTTCAGACTCAGCATAGAAGCACTGTCTCGTTAGGTGACTTCCTCAGAGTCACACAGTAGGCAAATGGAGGCTGAGGAAATAAAACCCTGTATTACACAAAGCAGCTCTGATCTGATGCTGAGATGGAAGAAATGCTAGGTTTAGGGAGGTCACAACACCGCACTGCTGAGGAGCAACACCTGGTGCCAAAGTAATGTTCTGATGGACTAAATATGCAATTAGCAAAGAAAGTGTCTCAACACAGAATAGATGCAATTTTGTTACATGCTATGTCAGAAATTATTTGGCCAAACATCACATTATGTCCCAAATTTATTTATTAATCAGATATTCTGAAACACAAGCTGCCTTAAGTGACTTGGCTGAGCAAGGCTTTAAAATTATAAGGAGCTCAAATTAGCAGATGTCCCTGTTAAAAAAGCTTTGATTTGGAGGCACATTTAATGAACTGCAAAAATCAGAAGATACAGTTGTTTGGTATAAGCATTGTTTTTGTCTTTATTTTCCAGTGCAGGTTTCCAGGCCAATACAGCGAAATAGTCACTGTTGATAAAATTAAGCAACAGAAAATCTTATATTAACTGTCTATTTATTTTAGCAGTATTGCTCTGCTGTGCTCCGTAGTTGAATAACCCATGCTACTGGGCATTCCTCTGTTCTATACAGTAGCTGTGTAAATAGTACTTTTGTGAATACCTCTACATTACACTCTGTACAGGTAGCTCTACAATGCATCTATATGGAGTACATTTATACCCGGTAAATGATTAATGAACTACAGATGGCTGGTCTCTCAGTAATGATTGCTTGCACTGCTGGGAACTGAAGTCTGAGAGAAAAGCTGTGTTACTGCTATGGCTGATTGTGGAGGGGGAACTGAGTTTTCATCTGAAAAGAGTTTGTCTTTTGGGGGATATAAGACTCAGTTGCCCTGAACCAGGTGCTGATATAAAGGATTGCTGGAGAAAGCAGGCACAAGGGATAATATAAAAGCAGTTTAACCACTGAAGAAACGAAAATGTTTATGTGATGCCAGGTCAGGTAATCTGATGTGTATAGTGCCATGGCCATGATTAGCCGATGTGTACAAAGCCAGGGTCCTGCCCAGCTGGTGTGTTTAGTTCTAGGACCCTGATCAGCTGAGGTATACAATGGCAGGGTCCTGATCAGCTGATGTGTACAATGCCAAAGCCCTGATCAGCTGATATGTCTAGTGCCAGGATCCTTATCAGCTGATGTATATAAACATCCAAGTACCCACTTCCCACAGGTTCATACTTAACTATGAACATAAGAACCTATAATAACAGAAAATCAAAGATGGAGGGGTCCTTAGACTACATTTCCAGAAAAGGAAAGTTTTAGTCTTAAATACAATCTATGCTTCTCTTAAATAAGTTAAGTGCAAATGGATAGAGAACTGGAATTGGTGAGAACTTGAAAAGGAGAGTGAACATGTCACATCAGGCAGATATTCAGTTAAATATAACCGACAGCAAAAAAAAGCAAGATTTATCTATGAAATAAATGAAATATCCCATCAAATTATCTATGGTATGATCCCAGTTATTCTCATTAGGGGTAGTATATAATTATCGACCACAGCAAAGCTAAGGGCAATCTATAAGAGACTGGGATAGGTTATTTTAAGAACAAAAGGGAAGCAGACTAGACTTAAAGTTGCCAGCAAGGGCAACTCGCCTAGTACTTCCCTATGAACATATGAACCTATAATAACAGAAGTTCAAAGGGCCCCTTCCTTTTTTCATTTTTGAAAAATCCAGGTTTCTGTGTCAGAGGACAGCCACAGTTATGTAGGGAGGGGAAACATTTGCTGACTGTTGTTTAATAATACCTGAGAAACTAGTTCTGAAATGGATAGAAGCACAGTAAGAAAGGTAAAACAAAAGAAGAAAGAAGAAAGAAAACAGGAGGACAGCAGCAAAGTCAGCTGGGTGGCTTCTGTCTTGGTTGTTTTCGTCCTTTAATACCCTGTTTGAATAATAATATGAATCAGTTTGCTCAAATGTGATATAACTAGCAAGGACATCGGGGCACATATAGTTAAACATGATTTGAAATTAGGCTCAAGAAAAATGCATTATTTTCTAGCACTGCCAGTCTACAGTATTGTACTCTGCTAGGTTTAACCAGATTAAATTTCAAGTGCATTTATTTTCAAAGGGTGACAATGTATCCTTGCTAAAGGCAGGGTAAACTGTAATGAGAAAGAGGAACAGAACATGGCTTCAGGGTAAATAGCTTACAGTATTCTGGATATAGTCTTTCATATTCAAGAAAGCAGGGACAAACAGAGGCCCTGTTCTCTCTACTTACACACAGACTAACAGACACACACACACACACACACACACACACACACACACACACACACACATGCATGAATATATATGTGTGTGTTTCTCTCTCTCTCTTTATATATATATATATATATATATATATATATATATATATATGTGTGTGTGTATGTATATATATATATATATATATATATATATATATATGTAGATATACATATACATATATACACATACATATTTTTTATCTTTAAGTTCTGCCTTCTGTTTTCTTAACTTACCAGCCATACCAGTAGTGTTCTATACACCGTTCTTCCATGTCAAGCTCAAAGCACGGCACACGAATGACATTGAAGAATGCCTGTCCAACCACCCTGGAAGCTGTATCATTCACTTTTCTTAAACACTCTTGCATCCTAGTAAAAAAACAATAAAAAATAAATGTGCATGCTTTTAGTTACTTTATACATAATATGCTTGCCAACTGAATTCAGTTTGTGCGGCTTCTTCAGTCATTTACAAAAACTCTATAATCATAAAAAAATATTGCACATACAGTGTAGCTTTACTAAAAGACAATCACACAGTTTCTACAAATTCTGTCCTTATCTTAGTACATTTTTCATGAATCTAGGGCAGGCTTAAGAGACTGGTTTATATGCTTAGTTTATGCCAATCACAGAGCAATAAAAAAAAAAAAACAGTGGTCATGTCCAACCGCATTCAGGACTGTTGATAAATATGGGAGAAGGAAAGACTGGGAATAAGACAAAGAAAGCACCTAAGAAAACAAAAAAAGGGGAAAAAGACAAAGCAAACACCTTTTCTGTAGAAAGATAGCTACTGATGCAATAAGGATTTAAAATGTGCATCAGTATAAAAATCAGTTTTTAGAGAAAAAACATTTACTAGAAAGAGCACTTAATATGAAAAGACTGTTTGGGTTTGCTAAGTACGGCAGAATGAATTAGACATAGGCAACCAATAGAAGCTTTGCATGGGGAAACACAATAAGGCTGCTCAGAATAATGCTTGGTTGACTAGCAGAGTCTTCTTCTTCTTCTTCTTTCAGCTTTTCCCGGTTAGGGGTCGCCACAGCGGATCACCTGTCCGCTCATGATTGGCAGTGGAGTTTTACAGTGTCGAGTTGCCAGCCCGGCACCCAACCTTCCACAGAAGGCACACACATGCACACACTCACACCTAGGGCCAATTTAGAGTGTCCAATCCACCTACAGCATGTCTTTGGAATGTGAGAAGAAACCGGAGCACCCGAAGGAAACCCATGCAACCACAGGGAGGACATGCAGACTCCGCACAGAAGGCACCCCAGCCGAGGACCGAACCGGAGAACCTCTTACTGTGAGGTAGCAATGCTAACCGCTGCACCGCCATGGCTGCCCGGTTGACTAGCAGAGTGAACTTCATTATTGGTTTTGTGATAAATAGGCATATATAATAAGTAGTACAATCACTTGTTACATATTGCATCATTGACTGTAAGCTTAGGAGAGCTAGCTACTAATCTGATAGCTTTACTGAGATCAACAAATAACTCTTTAAACACCAGGCCAGCTACAGCATCATTAGAAAATGAACCATAGTCCACTACTGAGAGAAATGAACCACTTATAAGCAAATTAATAGCAGAGGGAGGAAAAAAGTCACTGTCTAAAACTGGCTTCTACTGTTGTTTAGACATTTTCAACAATGACATTTTTCATTCTAAGAATGATGGAAAATGTTTGAGGCCATCATATACAAAAGCAGTAGAATCTAATCCAAGGTCAGACTGAATTTTTAAGTCAATATAACAGCACATAAACCACAAAAGCAGTGTGCAAAGCAGTCACAGCCCTTAAGGCCAAATACAACACCAAACATACTTGTCATAGGTGACTCCATAGTCAGACACACTGACATCCCACTCACCAGGCTGAACAAGGAGAGGGTCACAGTAAGCTGCCTATCAGGTGGTAGAATCTGCCACATAACACAAGCACTCGGGTCACTCCACAGCAAGTACAAATATGACACAGTCATTGTCCATGCTGGTGTGAACGACCTGAGACATACCTCCCTGGACTACATGAAAAGAGACATAGAGGAGCTCTCTGATTATGTAGCCCAGGCAGGTATGACCCTGACC
Source organism: Protopterus annectens (assembly GCF_019279795.1). Lineage (NCBI taxonomy): Eukaryota > Metazoa > Chordata > Ceratodontiformes > Protopteridae > Protopterus > Protopterus annectens. Next base: position 717,976,911 of record NC_056747.1, read on the forward strand.
CTGAGCAGTATCCTTCCTTCACCAAGAATGATGCCACAATATAGAGACAAGATGATCAGCTTTAACAATTGGCTTAATGTCTGGTGTCATTCAAAGGGGATCCAGTGTCTGTCTGCCTGGGATGACATGCTTGACAAGCCACGCTGCTTCGTAAGGGATGGCTTGCACCTGTCACCCCTGGGATTCCGGATATTGGCTAAGGCTCTTGCCACCCCCATAGTGCCTTTTTTAGGCAAGGCTCAAATTCTAAACCTACCACCCTAGAAAACAAAAATGGGAAGAAACTGAGGGTAATGCTGCTCAATGCCAGAAGTCTAAATCTCAAAATGCACGCACTCGAGGCCCTTCTCAGTATGGAGAACATCCATGTCTGTGCTGTAACTGAAACCTGGTTCAAGGCTCCTGAGAGCACCCCGGCACTATTAGGTTTTACCTCATATCATGCGTTCCGGCCCCAAAACCCGGACCACACCACAAAAGGATGGGGTGTATCCATATTCATAAAGGATACCCACACCTCCAGGTTGGTGGCAATGCACGAAGCTTCGGAAACCATCCAGGTGCAACTAACCATAGGCAAAGCTGGTCTACAAATTGTAGCATGCTACAGGCCACCCTCTCAAACTCAGGAACCCCACACAGCCTTCCTGAAGACACTGGAGGGTATAAATGTATCTCCAAACACCATCATATTGGGTGACTTCAACTACCCGAATATAGACTGGGAACATTACTCAAGCCCTAACTTTCTAGCCCAACGGTTCCTGGAGTTCATAAATTCAAATGCCATGGAACAGCTAGTCACTGTTCCCACGAGAGGAGAAAATATACTAGATCTCATTATCACAAACATGGGGACAAAATGCTCCACTCCAGAAGTATATCCCTCATTGGTGAGATCTGATCATAAACTAATCTCACTGGAAATCCACATCCCGCCCCCACCCCAAACAAAAAGACCACAGTGAAGAACTTCTCTAAAGCAAACTTCACACTACTCAAGACTGGTGTGGTATCCTTCAAGGCCCCTGAGCCAGTGGAAACCACAACCCAAGCTGCGGAAGCCCTTACAAATGCCTTCTATGAACACCTCCAGGACTGCATGGATCAGGCAATCCCAAATAAAACCAAGACTCTTTCCACAAAGGGCAAACGTCCAGTCTGGTGGACCCCAGCCATTAACAAACTTTACAATAAGAGGAGAAAGCTATTACATGATAGAACAAAATCCATAAAAGGGAAGTCACCCCTGATCATTATTAGTAAAAAAATACGAGCACTCATAAAATCAGCTAAGGCCAATTTTGAGAGAAAAATTGCCATGGATTCAAAGGACAATCATAAGGCCTTTTTCAGCTATGTTAGGAACCTGGGTGGAAACTCCCAAATATGCTCAGAATTAGTCCAAAATGATACAAAAATCACTGAACCCACAGACATTGCCAACATACTGGCAGACAGGTTCAGTGCAAACTTCACCCCCCCCCCCTAAAGGAGAGATAACTATCCCAGCGGAGTGTAGCCTCCCAGACATCTCAAATGCGCAGGTGAAAGCTGCTCTCTCTAAAGCTAAAAACACAGCATCAATGGGACCGGATGGTGTCCCCGGCTGTGTGCTACACGAGCTAAATGAGGAATTAAACCCGCACATAAGGCAGCTGTTTAATCTCAGCCTTACCACAGGATACGTGCCCAAGGAGTGGCGTACGGCAACTGTGGTCCCACTCCACAAAGGCGGTGCCTCTACGGACCCTGGTAATTACTGCCCCATAAGCTTAACAAGTCTAGTCTGCAAAGCTATGGAGAGGATCATAATGGAGCTCATAAACAAAGATATAGGGGACTTGCAGACATTGGACCCGACCCAGTTTGGCTTCGTCAAGGGAAGATCATGCCTTTTGAACTTGGTTGACTTCTTCGAAACAGTCACCAAGGCCATTGATGAGGGAAAGGCAGTCCATACAGCCTACCTTGACCTTGCAAAGGCTTTCGACACAATACCCCACTCGGGTATTGTAGAAAAACTTACCAGCTTAAATGTAAACCCATATGTCACAAGATGGGTTGCAAACTGGCTTAAGGACAGAACCCACAGGGTTAGAGTTGCTGGCGCTATGTCAGACTCCAAGCCGGTCACAAGTGGTGTCCCACAGGGCTCGGTCCTTGGCCCCTATTGTTCAGCATCTACTTCTCAGAAGTACAGGCCAACATGGGAGGACTTTGTCTGACAAAGTTTGCAGACGACTGCAAACTGGGCACCATAGTGGAAAGTGCATCGGACACGGATATCCTTCAGAAGGGACTCACGGAAACAGATAGCTGGTGCCAGAGCCATGGCCTGAAGTTAAACGCCAAAAAATGTATAGTCATACCCTTCGGGAAAAACAAGGTAACCCCAAGCTACCATATAGGTGGCAATCCACTAAGCACAGAAGAGGTTATCAGGGACCTGGGGACCCAGGTTGACAGTGGCCTTTCTTTTGACACTCACATTGCTAAAGTGGTTAGAAAGACCTTCTACATTGCCCACCTGATCATGAAGGGATTCACATCCAGATCTAGTGAGGTCATTGTTCCCCTGTACTCTTCACTTATCAGACCAATGATCGAGTACAATGCCCCATTCGGGATGTATCTCACCCGACATCTGCAGCAATTGGAGAGACCCCAAAAGTTCCTCACCAAAAGGATAAAGGGACTCCAAAATCTGTCATATGCTGCCAGATTGAAGAAACTCCAGCTCTATTCAGTCGCATACCGTCTGCTCAGAGGTGACATGTGCCTGACATACAAGGCCATGTCCAACCCGGAATTAATGGACATGCTCCACCTCAAAAATCCAAATCCACCAAAACCACTAGAGCAAGTGACTTAAACCTTAGCACGGATATAAATAGGATGTGCTGGAGGGATAGATTTATCACTCTGAGACTCCCTATGCTGTGGAATAAAATCCCGGTCCATGTGAGGCAGAGCACCTCGCTGGCTCTGTTCAAGAGAAATCTTGACCTGTGGATGGGAGATCGAGGTTTACCCTGAATCATCTCTGTGTCACTGCTGGACAGAGGCACAACAAACTAATGGGCACAGTATTTTTTCATACAAGGGGTGGCGTAAGCCACAAAAATTTGGGCTAGGCTTATAAATGCCTTAGGGCAGATAGCCTAGTATAAACCTATGAACCTATGAACCTATAAAATCTTTGCTGTCTTCAGCAGCTGATGGAGAATACGACTTTAGTACATTTGAAATTTAAAAGGGAGAACATAAGTAATTTATGGAACTGAAGGCTTTAGTAAGGTCTATAGTAATACAACTGATGGGTATACCAATGTTTCAGATATATAGTTTCAGAATGCCCATGACTTCTTACTTTTTCTTTTTTAGGTGTTTACTGGTGCATTCAGGCTAATAAAGCCAAACCTATTACCTGTAGACGTGCCAAGTGCTACCTCTTTTTCTGAGCTCCTGAGTATAACATGAAATGAATTGCTTAGCCATATGTTAGAAACAGAAACACAGAGCTTATAATAAAGCTGATGTGCCGTCTGAAAGCATTAGGGTTACTGCAAAATATCCCAAATAACATCCAAAAAGGTCACACAAACAAACCACTTAGTAAAAATTACAAGACCCAGCCAAGCAAGAATCTTTGCTGTGTAATACTTTAAACCTCCTGCAGTGGAGGCCTATAGGATATATGCAAATAACCCCTTAAGGAGATACCAGTGTTTCAGCTATATGGATTCGAAATGCCCATCCCTTTTTGCTTTTTATGGTTTTAAGTGTTTACTGATGCATTCCGACCAATAACGTGAAACCCACTAACTGCAGACATGCCGCTTCACTCTTTTTCTCATTTTGTCAGTGCACTACAGTAAGGTACAAGTGCATTGTTTGGGCAAGTTTTAGAAACACGGAACTTATAAACAAGTATGATGTTAATAAGCATTAGGGTGAGCTATATCTATATCTATATCTATATCTATATCTATATCTATATCAATATCTGTATCTATATCTTTGTTCACATACGTTAATTTTGACCTTAGTAACACTACACAAGGCATTCACACACATGCACACACACACACATACGCATGCACACACACACACACACACACACACACACACACACACACACACACACACACACACACACACACACACACACACACACACACGCACACCTCTCACACAACTAAATGCATCCATCACTCAATCTATGCTCTTACTTAGCTCTTATTCTAAACCTAACCCACAAACACTCATGCTCTCATAATCCTACACCTAATGACAAAACTTTTACTATATCTGAAAGTTTCAGCAGTAGTAAGCAAAGCCTGCTTACCCTTTTTTACTCTTAGGGGTGTGTTATCAATGTGGTAGTTTCCAGTGGCAGCCAACTTCCCAAAGGATACTATTATGCATTTCTTGGCACTGAGTTTTAAACCATGATTCTGGCAACAATTATTCGTCTGAGTCAGGCCTTCTTGGAGAATATTAGTTGTCTTGGGGGAATTTTCTGACTGCACCTAGTTTGTAATCATCTGCAGACTTGGTCAACCAGAGGTCCTTGATGCTGGCCTTGACTTCAAAGAAGTAGATGCCAAAAAGGAGAGAAATCAGCACAGAATCCTGAAGGACTCCTCTTGTGACTGGCCTCTTTGTGGAGGTGGACTTCACTATTCTAACTTCTTGGGTCCTATCTAAGAGCCACCTACCTATCCAGCAGGTAACATATGCATTTATGCCTAGATCCATGAGTTTGTTTATAATGTCCAAGTGGGTATTGTATCAAATGCCTTGACCCGGTCAAGGTAGGCAGTATGTACAATTTTGCCTGGTCCAGTGCTCTGGTGATCTTCTCAAAGAAGTCCACCAGGTTGTGTAGGCATGATCTGCCCTTGACTAAACCAAACTGGGTTGGATTCGGTGTCTGAAGCATTCCTATGTCATTGTTAATCATTTCTATGATAATTCTTTACATGGCTTTGCATATAAGACTAGCCAGACTTATAGGTTTGTAATTACCAGTGTCCTAGATGGCCCACCCTTGTGTAGAGGAATGACCATTGCAGTTCTCTATCTGGATGGTGCAAAGCCTATCTGGAGGCTATGGTTATATAGTGACTCTAGTGGTCCTTTTAGATTGTGTCTCATTCTATTTAGGAGGCATTCTGGGATATTATCAGTGCCCATTGATGTGGTATTCTTGTCTTTTGTAAGTGTGTTGAGGACTTGCTCCCTAGTGATAGTTTTGGGGGTGGGTATAGTCGATGATATTTCCTGAGGGATGGTTGGAGGGAGAGAGGGATAAAGTTGGAGCTGAATTTGTCAGCCAGTAGATTTGCTATATCTTCTGTCTCAGTGTAGGTGGTTCCATTTGCAATTAGTTTTGCACACTATTATGTACTGTCTTTGAGGGTATGGACATAACTAACGAAAGCCTTATTGTTGTCCTTGGCTGGGAGGCCCATTTTTTTACCTCAGTTTGGCTTTAGTTAACTTGATTTACCTAGTGAGTTACTTTTTCAGATTGAGGAGAGAGTTTTTATCCTGCTGGATGTTGCACTTCCTAATTTTTGCTGTGACTTTCTTTCTTTTGTTATACAACCTACTGATGCTGTGATTCTACTAGAGTGGCTTGATGTCCTTCAAGAATGCAACTGCAGTCATAACATATGGGTTGTCCTGCCTCAGGCAGCCCTCGGTCGGCCGAATTCCAAAGTCTGGGTCCGGCGTCGGCTGGTGTCGCCTCCTCTCCGACGTCACAATGGCTGGAGTATAAAGGCATCGGCCAACGCCATCTTCTTCAGTCTTTCTTGCCGCGCGGTGCCCGAAGCAGAAGCAGTTCGCAAGTGCTGGTCGGCCAGCTCCTGTGTTTTCAGTACGAAGTAATCTAAAAGCTAAGTACCCCATTGGGGAACATTTATTCTTGCCTCAGCCAATGTCAGAACAAATTGAAAAAGTTAATAATTGTTTGTCTTGTGGTAAACAAATACCTCATAAGGACTTCCATTCTCTCTGCCTTCCTTGCCTGGGCCCAGACCACGATGTCTCGGCCTGTGCTGCCTGTGCTTGCTTTAATAAGCGCACTCTGAGGTGCTGGGCAGAATTCGCCGAGGACTTTTTCGGTGAATCCTTTGTGTATATCATGCCGTCGGATCAACCGACAACCCAATCTGCTAAAAAACGCAATGACCGGGACCGACATTCTCGGCCCGCGTCCACTACCGATGCTACTCCTAAATCCTCTGCTAGCGCTCCGATCCCCTCGGAAGTGGTAAATCAACCGCTCCAGGCTGACGACACAGAGTTAACACGACCTTTGGTCTCGGACATCTCTCCGGTGCCGGTTGTGGATTTTCCTCCGGAAACCGAAGTTCTGGATCTACCCAACACCATTCCTGTGGACAAGGTAATGCCTGCACGTGGGGCTGCTAGGCCTCCTGTTTCCATGTCCATCAAGGCCTTTGCATGTGCTAAGGCCGCCAGCCAGGCCAAGGCCCATCCTAAACCTGCCCAGGCCCCTTCATCTGAAAAGCAGATCATGTCTCTGGCTGCAGATCTTATTTCCCTTATCAGGGGGTCTCAGCCTCATCTGGACAGGGGTTCTCAGCCACCTGCAGAAAAAAGGCCTAGAACTGAGCAGGCGGACGACCTCTCCTCGGGTGAAGCCTCTGGGGATTCTGAGCATTCTGATACCCAAGAAGAACCCTTCCAGGCCTACGAGGACTCTGATGCTGAGGAATCAATTCCCTCTGCCTCCCCTCCAGAGGATTTCTCTTTTGGTGAAGTCCTGCATTCCATGAGGGAACATTTTCAATGGCAGGGCCAGGAATTCTCTGACTCCAGGAAAAGGCTTCGTACTTTCCTCAAGCTTCCCCAGCACAGACCCTTGGCTATCCCTCCAGTTATGGATGTTTTGGATGATGTTTTCTCTGATTCCAGTGCCAACCCTGATTCTCTTCCTCCTGCTCCTGTCAAGCCGGACAGATATTACAGGGTCCCTGACACTCACAAGCACCTTTTTAAGGCCCACTCTGTGGACCTAGAAACTATTTCACAGGTCCCCAAGGGAGTGGCTTCCTCCTCTGCCAAAAACCCACTGCCAGCTGACAGAGAAGCAAGGTCCCTGGAGAGATGGGGTAAAAAAGTATATACCTCTACTACCCTAGCCATGAGGTCTCTTAACTGCCTTTTTCACATGTTCCAGTACCAAGATTTTCTCCTGGATGATTTACAGAAAAAGTTAGCCTCTCCTGAGTCTATTGATAAAAAGGCACTGCAGGATCATATTCATAACACTCAGCAGGTTAATAACCATTTTCTGCAGTGTGGTTATGATGCACTGGAAGCTTCATGTAGGGCAGCTATGACTGGGGCTGTAATACGTAGACACGCTTGGTTGAAGGATCAGTCTTTGCCTGACCATGTTAAAGTAAAGTTACTGGATGCACCTTTGGAAAAACAAAAGCTTTTTGGTGATACTGCACAAGATGTATTGAAATCCATAGAGGAAAAAGCAAAGTCAGTACAGACAGTCAAGGATTTCCTTCAGGTTCAGCCACCCAGATTCAGCAGAAACTGGCCCTCCAAGAATTGGTCCTTCCCCGGCTCTGACAAGTTTCAAAGGGGAAAAAGCAGACATGCCCAAGGTAGAGGGCAATACCGAGGATCTTACAGGGGACGCCAATGGCAACCTCCAAATCAAAGAAGTGGCGCAGACAATTCAGCTGCACCACAAGGACAATCACAATGACTTGACTTTCGTACCGCCTACAAAGGTTCAAAGAGAAGCACCTTTGGGCGGAAAATTAGCCTTATTCTCACAAAACTGGCATATCTTAACCAAGGACAATTGGATTCTGGATTTGATAGACAAAGGTTACAGATTCCACTTCCACACATTACCAATAAAACAAGGCATGCCAAACCTGCCACATCATCAAAGGGCAGAGGCACTCACTCAAGTTTCCAAGCTATTAAGTATAAAAGCAATAGAAAGGGTTCCTCCTCAGGAACAAGGCCAGGGATTTTATTCAAGACTGTTCCTTGTTCCAAGAAAAGAAAACAAATGGAGACCCATACTGGACTTGTCAACTCTGAACACTTTCCTCATTGTGCCAAAGTTCAAAATGCTGACGTTGCAGCAACTTCTTCCCATGTTGGGCAAGGGGTCTTGGCTGGTCACTCTGGACCTCAAGGAGGCATACCTGCATGTCCCAATCAGACAAAGCTGCAGAAGATACCTCAGATTTCTTGCAGGGACAGAGCATTATCAATTCTCAGCATTGCCATTTGGCTTATCTACTGCGCCCAGAGTGTTCACGAAATGCCTGGCATCAGTGGTGGCACACTGCAGACTGCAGGGGATTCAAATATACCCCTACTTGGACGACTGTCTCATACAAGCAGACAACAAACAAGCCTTAAAAGGGAATTTGGACTATGTCATGCATCTACTACAGGCCTTGGGATACACAGTCAACATTCAGAAGTCAAACTTACTACCATCCCAACAAATTATATTCCTAGGAGCCAAACTGGACACGGAAAAACAAATGGCCTACCTCACAGAGGAAAAACAGCAGCATTTACCAGAGTACTTCAAAGGCCTAGCAAAGCTTTCCCAGCTGACTGCAAGGAAAATCCTGCAGGCCCTGGGTTTCATGGCATCTTGCATCCTTCTGATACCTTTGGCAAGACTTCATATGAGAAAGCTGCAATGGTATCTAAAAAAACTTATGGTCTCAACACAACAACAGCCTAGAGGACATAATCCCACTTATTCCATGTCTGCAGAAGGAATTTCTATGGTGGGCTCAAGCCAGTCAACTAAACGAAGGCATGCCTTTCAACAGACCTCAAGCAGACCTAATGATAACAACAGACGCCTCAGACCACGGATGGGGGGGCGCACATGGAGGGCAGATGCATTCAAGGTCTTTGGACGCCAAAGGAAAGACATCTGCACATAAACCAAAAGGAGATGTTGGCAGTGATACATGCCATCGAGACTTTTGAAAAAACACTAAAACAGGGGCATTTGCTGATAAGGACAGACAACACTACTGTCATGTGGTACATAAACAAGCAGGGAGGCAATCATTCTTACCCCCTCTGCAGACTAACAATGCTTCTCTGGGAAAAATCCCTGAGCCTGAGGATACATTTACAATCCCAGTTTGTACCAGGCAAGGACAATGTACTGGCGGACAATCTGAGCAGAAATTTCATGGATCCACACGAATGGATGCTGCACCCTCAC